>NW_022196905.1:166773853-166775410 GCF_008632895.1 Mastomys coucha | reverse complement strand
AGTATTTAAGCATGTGAGCCAATGGGCCCATTCTCAGTCAAACCGCCACATTCCACTTCCTGGCCCCCATTGTCTCATAGCCATATATATCATCATGCAAAATGCATTTAGTCCAACTTCACATGGGTTTTTGGTCTCAAGGCTGTTGAGTCTTCTGAGACTCAAGACAATGTCTTAATTGCCACCTCTGTAAAATGAAAGTGCGAACAGTTCCAACATACCACACACAGACTATACATTACTATTCCAAGAAGGAAGAATTAGAGCATATGAAGAAAACACTGGACCAGAACAACCCATCACAGTGAACTCTAAATCTTGCATCTCCATTTCCAATTTCAAAGCGGTTTAGATGTCTCTTCTCGTCTGTCTTTGCTGATTACAACATACTCCTCTTTCTCTTGAGTGGGTTCCACTCCTCATATGCAACTCTCCTTGGCAGATATCCTGTAGCTCCGGCATGCCTAACATCTTGGAGTCTCCAAAGCAATCTAGACTTTGTTTTCACAGCGTCACATGATGTTCTTTCTTGCTCTCTTGGTGTCTTCATGCAGGGACTCTCCTGCCACACATTTCCTGGCCTCAGTGGTTCTCCTTAATTCCAGAGGAAGATTCTATAACCCCCTTACTTATGTATCCTTTGAGACTCTAAAGTCAGACCCACATACACCATGATGATGGATTTGGCTGCCAAATTGGGGTGAACCTTGAATGCCTTGAAACACATTTGAGGTTTCCTGGGTTGTTTTTTAGGCCTTTTCCTTTCATAGGTTGGTTGCTCAGCTGGGTGGGGTCTTCCCCCCCAGGTTACCCCTCCCATTATTTCGTTTCATATCAGGGCTCTCCTTAATTCTCCTCACCTCTTTCAGCACAAGCCTTAGCTCTCATTTTAAATTTCTTTTTTTTTTTCAAATTGTATATTTTGTTTTTCTTTTTGCCTGACTCACTCTTTTTCATTATAGACCTGCACAAAAGCAACTACAAATACCCATGCAACAGAATCATTATTAGACTGTTTTAAAATCTTCTCCACCAAATAGTCTAAAATTTCAATTTAGTCTTAGGCCAATTGTTAGGATGAGGGCAGAAGGGACCAGATTCTATACCAAAATATCACAAGAATGGGCTCTAGCCCCATTGTTAATAATGTTCCCCTACAGACCTCTTGAGCTGGGGCCTCCACAGTTCGCATAGTTCTTAGCACTACTGCCTAGCAAGATCCTGCTAGGGTGGTCCACTAACCTCTGCTTACAACGTTCAACCATTTTTTCTAGTCCAAAGTCTCAATATCTTCCACATGGCTCAAAAAGCAACATGGTCAGACATCTAGTAGGAGTGGTCCACTCCTGGTAATAACTTGCGTATTAGTTACTTTTTAATCCCTGTGACAAAACATCATGGCAATGCCTACATATTTTTAAAAAGCATTTAATTAATTATGGTTATGGAGGAACAAAGGCACTGTGGCAGGAATGTCTGAGAGCTCACATTTTTTTGTTTTGTTTCGATTTTTGAGACAGAGTTTCTCTGCGTAGCCAGCCTTTGTTTTTTTTTTTT
>NW_022196905.1:166758579-166769557 GCF_008632895.1 Mastomys coucha | reverse complement strand
CCTGGGTGTGTCAGAGCACCTGGGAGTGGAGCTTCCTCTGGGTGTTGTGGGACTAGCTGCAGAGCTTGAACTCAAGGTCTCTGATCCTGGGTGTGTCAGAGCACCTGGAAGTGGAGCTTCCTCTGGGTGTTGTGGGACTGGCTGTGGAGCTTGCACCCAAAGTCTGCTCTGGTCCCCAGCCCAGGCAAACCAGAAGGAACCGGAGTCACTGGGCTGGTGGAGTTTCTGTGTGTCTGGTCCCGCTAGACCCGGTTACTCCCAGTGTTGGGACAGATGTTGGTTCCTGCTCACCTCTGATCCTGGGTATGTCAGAGTGCCTGGGAGTGGAGATTCCTCTGGGTGTTGTGGGACTGGCTGCGGAGCTTGCGCCCAAGTCTGCTCTGGACCCCAGCCCAGACCAACAGGCGTAGCCAGCCTTTGTTATCTTGGACCTTGCCTTGTAGACCAGGCTGGCTTTCTGCCTGCCTCTGCCTCCTGAGTGCTGGGATTGAAGGCTTGCAACACCACCGCCCCTAGCGCAAGAGCTCACTCACATCTTGATTTAGATGCAAACAGGGGGAGGAAGAGAGGGCAGTTTTGAGAATGGTGCATGTCTTTTGAACCCTCCGAATCCCACTTTCAGTGGCACACCCTCTCAACAAGGCCACACCCCTTAACCCTACCCATACATTTCCACCAGTTGGAGATCAAGTATTTAAAGATATGAGCCTATGGGGGCTGTTCTCAGTCAAACACCACACTTGTTTATTTTAATTAATTAATTTATTTTTTGGTTTTTTGAGACAGGGTTTCTCTGTGTATCCCTGGCTGTCCTGGAACTCACTCTGTAGACCAGGCTGGCCTTGAACTCAGAGATCTGCCTGCTTCTGCCTCCCAAGTGCTGGGATTAAAGGCATGTTCTACCACCGCCCGGCCTTAAATTATTTTTTAATTGTTGTGAAATCCATTATATTCACAACCCACTACTTTAGCTTTTTAAAGTTTAGTGGCACTATTTACACTCTTGGTATTGAGTAACCATCACTATTGTCCATTTGTAGAACTCCTTTCATCTTACAAAACTGAAACTCTTCGATCTGTAATCAAAAAGTCACCTTTCCCTTCATACCAGACTCAGGCAACACCCTTTTACTTTCTATCTCTCCAGCCCCGGCTACTGTAGGCACCTCATATACAAACTATATGATATCTTTTCCTTCAATGATAGTATTTCACTTACTGAAGTATCTTCAAGGTCTATCAATGTATTAAAAAATGCCCACCATTTTAAGGGAGAAAAAGAGTTATCAAGGTGGTGTGTGTGTGTGTGTGTGTGTGTGTGTATTTTTGGCCACTGATTGGACAGCATACAAGCATCTCTGTGCATCCCTGAGTTTAATTCTCTGGAGTCCATACCCAGAAGTAGAGTTGCTAGATCATACAGTACTTCATTTTAATTTATTGAAGAACTGTCATTCCGTTTGCCATTGCAGCCCTACCTATTATTTTCTATCCCCGCCAGAGGTGTATTATGTTTCAATTTTTCTCCCTCCTTGCCAATCGTTGTTATTGTCCGTGGGTATCTGAATTTCTTTTTCTCCTGTCTTGCTCATAGTTATCTTAATGAGAATGAAGTGGTGTCTGGTGTGCTTTGGGTTTGCATTTCTCTAATGACTAGTTCCTTTTTACATGCTTGTTGGCTGGTTATAGATCTTTGGAAAAATGTTCATTCAACTCTTCTGCCCATTTTTAAGATTAGGTTGTTTAGTGTGAGTATGTGTGTTCTTGATTATATAATTATTGTTGCCTATGTATCCTAAAGATCTTTTACGTTATAAAAGATTTATATTCATTTACACGGGAGGTTTCTATGTTTTTCTATACAGTGGTGGATCAGAGAAGCCAGTGCCCCTTCTGGTGGCCTTTTTACGCCCTCTAAAAGTTTCAGTGTCATAACCAAGAAACTTCCCAGCATCCCTACCCTTCTGCTCTGCTCCCCTGTTATAATACCCCAAGATTTCACACCAAGTGAGACCCACTGACCCTGAAACCCTCTCAAGTTCAGAATGGAACTGTCTCTCCTGTCCTTTTGAAGCATACGACATCATGGGTTCAGGTGAAGAGCGACATTTACTGAAGCCATTGATCTTCTTCTACACTCAGACTCCCAATGTCCTTTCCTGTGGCCACACTGTGAACATGTCAACCATCAGTTCTACTCAGACTGTTAACAGAACTCTGACTTTGGGAGTTGGGATTATAGCCCCAAAAGGTTGTCTAGGATGTACAAGGCCATGGGTTTGATCACCTAGTTCCATTAAACAGAAGCAAAACAAATTTTGGAGATAGACACCTGGGACTTTAGAATTCCATATTCAAAAGCATGGTGGTCCCTACTCAGCTTGTATTTCTAGCTCCTTACACACACACACACATACATACACATACATACATACACGGGGTGGGGGGGAGGGAAAAGGAGAGAGAGACAGAGAGAAACAGACAGACACACAGACACACAGACAGACATAGGAAACCCCACCCAAGAGATGGTAGCTACAGGATTCAAATGAGCTGATGTGCATTAGATGCCTGGGCATGTACTGTCTTGGAGCAGCACGGGGGGGAAGGGTTTATTCAGTCTTACAGTTATAGTCCATTATGAAAGTCAAGATAGGGGCTGTCGAGATGGCTCAGCAGGTAAGAGCAATCACTGCTCTTCCAAAGGTCCTGAGTTCAAATCCCAGCAACCACAGTGTGGCTCACAACCACCTGTAAGAGCAATGACTCCTCTTCCAAAGGTCCTGAGTTCAAATCCCAGCAACCACAGGCTCACAACCACCTGTAATGAGATCTGACGCCCTCTTCTGGTGTGTCTGAAGACAGCTACAGTGTACTCACTTATAATAATAAATAAATCTTTGGGCCTGAGCAAGCGGGGTTGACTGGAGCGAGCAGAGGCCCTAAAAAGTCAATTCCCAACAACCACATGAAGGCTTACAACCATCTGTACAACTATAGTGTACTCACATACACTCACATACATAAAATAAATAAATAAATCTAAAAAAAAAAAAAAGAAAGGAAGGAAGGAAGGAAGAAAGTCAAAACAGGAACTCAAGCTAAGAACCGGGAGGCAGGAACTGAAGCTGTAGCCCTGGAGGCATGCTGCTCACTGGTTTGCCCCCCATAGCTCACTCAGCCTGCTTATACAGATCAGGCCCACTGACATAAGACTGCACTGTGCCTAGTAGGCTGAGCCCTCCAACATCAATGAGTAATCAAGAGAATGCCATATGGACTATCTACAGGCCACTCTTCTGGGGTTGCCTCTTCTCAGAAGACAAGTGTTACGCTTGTGTTAAGTTGACAAAACTCAATAAGCACACCCTAATAAGCTCTCCATGAAATTTAAACACAATTTTCATAAGTGATTATACAAAACCCTGTTTTGCTTTCTAACCCTTCCTGGCCAAATCATTAGCAAATGGAAAACAGGAACTGTGGCTCATCCACCTTAGCACTTCAGCACCCTGTATAAGATTTGGCACATAGGAGGCACACAATAAATGTTAATGGACTGGAAAGGACTTACCCAAGGTTGCTTAATCAACTAGTGGCAATGTCTAGATTAAAACTCGGGGCCCCTTGATTAGCCATCCAGTGTTCTCTGTGTCACTATACCAATGGATGTGGATGGCTGTTACTGCCCAGCTGTGAGTTATTTGAGCAAAGCAGTGTGCATGGAGGAAGGACACTCTCCTCTACTGTTAGATGTGAGAGTTTCAGGGTTACAGACTCAGCCATTATGAGGACCCGATGGGACAATGCTTTTCCGTATCCTTGGTGAAATGAGAAGCACGGAGAAGGATTAGTGTTGGCTATGAGCCATGGACTTACTTCTCATCTTTAGCAAGGAGAATATAAACTGGAGCATGTGTTTCTGCTGTTATTTCAAAGCCATCAAAAGAAGACTTACCTCCATGGCCCTGGGGGCCAGTTAGTAGTAGATGTAGACTCCTTCACTGTTAGAGGGGGTAGCACCCTCTGGGCTAATGTGCTTTTTGCCCATGCTTTATGCTAGCAAGCCTCTCTTATCCTGTGATGATGAACCTCTAGCTGGTCATTTTCCCAGGTATGTGTGAGTATACATATGTATTAAAAATACTTAGAAAGTTCTATGTCAGAGACATGCTAAAGTCGGAAAGAGATTTTCTTTTTTTAAAGATTTATTTATGCCGGGCAGTGGTGGCACATGCCTTTAATCCCAGCACTTGGGGAGGCAGAGGCAGGCAGATTTCTGAGTTCGAGGCCAGCTTGGTCTACAGAGTGAGTTCCAGGATAGCCAGGGCTACACAGAAAAACCCTGTCTCAAAAAACCTAAAAAAAAAAAAGTGAGAAAAGAAACAAAATCAGGTGATGAGTCCTCTGGGTTCCATATCCACACAGTATGAAGTACAAAAGGGAAGGGTCCTTCATGAACTCAAATGCCAGGGCTTGCTTGCAGGTGGAAATGGCTCGCTGAGCACCTAGCCCAGCAGTTATTTTACCATGGGGCTGCAGAAGGCTGGGTCAAGGGAGGACCCAACAAGGCAAGAATATAGAAGAGAGAAAGAGAAGGGGAAAGGGGAGAGACGAGAACTAGCTCAGGTGTCCAGATGGCTTTCAATTTTGGATTAGACCACAGCGAAGCAATGTCTTCAAAATTCTGAGCGATGGGGTTGTAACAGTACCCAGTAGTAAGTCAAATTGATGCCAACAACAGCGGCAATGGTGGTGTTCCTCATTACCTGCCCCAATGTTCTGGGTTCCCAAACAAAATGCACACCCACACAGCCTTTATATTTTGATATGCCTAAAGTAGCTCAATGGTTGTTGGAGCACTTTCTAACCTCCATGTAGCTAATTCACCTCCCTCTGATAGTCCCAAGTCATTACTTACTAAAATCTATATTTCATTTTTGCAGCCCTATACCCAAATGTGCAGCCCTCTTGGACGGCAAGTGCCACACACACACACACACACACACACACACACACACACCCCTCCTACATGGTGGCTATGTTCTCTGTCCTGCACCCTCTCAGGCATGGTGTCTCTCTGCCTTATTCCTGGCATGGCAAATCTTTTTCCTCTTTCCTGGGTCCCTCACCCAGGAATCTTCAAAGTACAGCCTCTGTCTGCCCTGCCCAGCCATTGGCTGCTGGCCACTTTAGTCACCAATCAAAACCATCTGGGGACAAGGTCTCCCAGTGTCCTATGTACAGACATACAGATTTCCACACAAACAATTTGGGGGACCCAAGTTAATATAAGCAACATTACGCCAAACCCACTACAAGTTATATCCAGCCTGAAACTGTGTATCTAATTGTAGCCTCCCAGGACAGAGTAACGGGTTTCAAGAGCTCACCTTCCTTGGGTGTACTTCCTCAAATACTCCTGCATGATCAGCCCCATTAAAAACAAGAAAGAGAATAATAAATGTGTACATCACCCCCATGTTGAGGGAAATATTAAAAAAAAAAAAAAAAAAGCTGGGCGGTGGTGGCGCACGCCTTTAATCCCAGCACTTGGGAGACAGAGGCAGGATTTCTGAGTTCGAGGCCAGCCTGGTCTACAGAGTGAGTTCCAGAACAGCCAGAGCTACACAGAAACCCTGTCTCGGAAAAAACAAAAACAAAACAAAACCAAAACCGGTTTGTTCCTGTGGTTGTGCCGGCAACTCTCTGGTCCAGCACCCTGGCCAGCCACGCACTGGCAGGCAATGGCCAACCTGCTTTTATCTTATGTAGACTCTCTGGCCCGGAGCTCCTGAAACGTCTCCACCCAGTTTGATAAATTCCCACTGTCGGGTCTCTACCATGCCAAACCCGTGCTTCAAATTCCCCCACAGCCTGTGAGGTGCCCCTCAGGCAAACCCACGCTTTCTGCAGTACCTTTCTTTCTTAAACCCAGACCAGTCACCTCGTGAAGGAAAACACAACACAAACTTGGTTCAGAAATGACGGTAACTCAGTCGCTGGGCGCAGCACCTAAAATCCTAATCTTGTAAGCCTTATTAAATCTAAATCCTCCAGTGGAAAATCCAGATGGATCCGCCATTGAAACCAGGAGACACTCATAGCTATGTCTTGTCCTCACGCTATCCCTGTCCCAAAAGACCTAACTCTCTCCTGCTTCCTCTCTTCCTCTGTCTAACCTGGAAGTCCCGCCTACTCACCCAGTGATTGGCTCCTTTATTCATTAGGGGATTGATTCACAAGAAGTCCTCTGAGTATGACTCACTCTCAGGAAGGTGGAATTAGCATCAACATACAAACAGCACCAGGCCCATCTTAACACCCCCACAGAAGAATACAAGAAGGGACGCCACACAAGGAGGGGAAAGTTGTCCTGGCTGGTTGCCTGTGGAGGTCACCGGGCAGTGATGGCCATTTCTTTATGAGAATTCGGCCTACTTTGAAGGAAACAATCAGGACCTGATTTGGTGATTGAATTCGGATGGAAAGCTAAGTAAACAAAACCAAACCGTTTGGAGTTGGGGCTATCCCTCCTTCCATGATGGAACGTATACGCGAGACACTTGAGGCCTCGGGTTGAATAGAGAAATAAGCAGAAGACAGTTATGCATTGTTTCCCCTTTTCTGTTTCTGTTTTTGGCTTTTGAAAGAGCTTTGGCATGTGTGAATGCATGTGTGTGTGTGTGTGTGTGTGTGTGTGTGTGTGTCTGTGGAGGGTACACGCTTGTGGAGCAGGTTGTAGAAAGCGCACGTGTGTATGTGTGTGTGTGTGTGTGTGTGTGTGTGTGTGTGCGGAGGGTACACGCTTGTGGAGCAGGTTGTGGAAAGCGCACGTGTGTATGTGTGTGTGTGTGAATGCGTGCGTGTGTGTGTGTGTGTGTGTGTGTGTGTGTGTGTGTGTAGGGTACACGCTTGTGGAGCAGGCATGCATGTTGTGGGAAGCACACGTGTGTATACATGCTGTGTACAGTTATGTGGAGATCAGAGGATAGATAATATCAATCTGAGAAGTACAGACCCACCTCCTTTTGAGACATTGTCCGAAGCTCACAGATTAGGTTAGACTGGCTGGCGAGTGAGCCTCAGAGATCTTCCTGTCTCTACCTTACCAGTGCTGGCATACCACCAAGCCCAAAAGTTTTCTGTGAGTTCTGGGAATCAAATTCAGGTGTTTGTGCTTACAAAGGACACACGTTGCCAACTAAGCCATCTCCTCAACCTACCAACCCCCATTTTAAAGACAGGTTCTTGGGGCTCAGCAGTTAAGAGCACTGACTGCCCTTCCAGAGGTCTTGAGTTCAATTCCCAGCAACCACATGGTGGCTCACAACCATCTGTAATGGGATCTGATGCCCTCTTCTGGTGTGTCTGAAGAGAGCAACGGTGAATGAATAAATAAATAAATAAATCTTAAAGATAGGGTCTCAAGTAGTCCAGGCTGGCCTCAAACTTAGCATGTATCTGAAGATACCCTTGAGCTTCGGATTTTCCTGCCTCTACTTCCCAAGTGCTGGAACTATAGACATATTCCACTATGCCTAACATAATATGAGTATCAATGTAACCAAATTATATCCATGTTGGGAAGGCGTGAGATGTGAATCTTGGAGGTGTGAGTTGCAAAGGCAAGGTTATGGAGGTCTGAGAGCCAACTCTTATTTTCTGTCCTGTGAAGCTGGTAGGAGATTTAAGTCCCCAAATCAAGAAGTAGCAAAATGAACAGATAACTGAGAATTATCACAAATGCCACACAATCAGCTGTCAGATTGGAGTCTATTGTTTTATGAAGTGGGGAAATGAGAACCCAAGGCATAGGTGCTCAGTTACACCTGGCTCTAAAAATGATTTGTAGGGACTGTGGGGCCATTCAGTGGAAGAGCTTGTGCTTAGCCTGCTTGAGACGGTTGGTTCCCTCCTCTGTGCTGCAAGAAAGATAAACTTGTGGAACCAGCTTCTTCAGGCTTCCCTGTTTTACCTTAGTATCACCTAGGGAGTCAGAAATGGTAACATCTGGGTCACACCTCCAGTGAGCCACACCTCCAGCGAACCACACCTCTAATGAGCCATACCTCCTGTGAGCCACACCTCCAGTGAGCCACACCTCAACAGTGAGCCACACCTCTAGCGAGCCACACCTCCAGCGAGCCACACCTCCAGCGAGCCACACCTCCAGTGAGCCACGCCTCAACAGTGAGCCACACCTCCAGTAAGCTACATCTCCAGTGAGCCACACCTCTAGCGAGCCACACCTCCAGCGAGCCACGCCCCCAGTGAGCCACGCCTCCAGTGAGCCACGCCTCCAGTGAGCCACACCTCCAATGTGGTCATACTCAGTTGGTCTGCAATGAAATCTAAACTCGTGGATTTTGTTTTAGTTGTGAAGGGGTTGTTTTATTTTGTTTATTTTATTTATTTTGTTTTGAGACAGGGGTTCTCTGTGTAGCCCTAGCTGGCCTAGAACTAGCACTGTAGACCAGGCTGGCCTCGAAATCACAGAGATCTGCCCCGCCTTAGCCTCCCGAGTGCTGGGATTAAAGGTGTGTGGCACAACCACCCAATAAAACTTGTGGACTTTTAAAGTACTTTCCCAACATCAGTGTGAGTCACGTTTGAGAACATGTCTGAGAGAAACAGTTTTTAAATTAACTTTAAAGAAATTCATAAGGGGCTGGCGAGATGGCTCAGCCGGTAAGAGCACTGACTGCTCTTCCGAAGGTCCTGAGTTCAGATCCCAGCAACCACATGGTGGTTCACAACCATACATGATGAGATCTGACGCCCTCTTCTGGTGTGTCTGAAGACAGCTACAGTGTATTTCACCTGAGCGAGCAGGGCCAAAGCAAGCAGAGGTCCTGAGTTCAGTTCCCAGCAGCCACATGATGGCTCACGGACATCTGTGCAGCTATTGTGTACTCATACACATAAAATAAATAAATAAATCTTTAAAAACAAAAAACAAAAAAACCCAAAAGAAATTCATAAGCCAGACATAGTGATACACACCTTTAATCCCAGGATTCAGAAGACAGAGGCAAAGGATGATCTCTGAGAGTTCAAGACCAGCTTGGTCTATATAGAGAGTTCCAGGACAGCCAGAACTATATAGAAAGACTCTGTCTCAAACCCCCCTCCAACCCCCAAAATAGAGATTCACATATACAAAAGGCACACAGGGTAGTTCTAGGCATCTTATTAAATATTAGTAGTCCCAATGGAGGTTGGAGAGACATACTGAAGGCAGGCCTTCCTCAAAACCTCCAGAATTTTATCCACAAAAACACTACATATCAAACCAGGCATGTAATAAATACCTGAAATCTCATCACCCAGGAGGCCCAGCAAGTTTAAAGTGATCCTTGATTAGATAGCAAGTTCCATTCTAGCCTGGACTGCATGAGGCTCCCATCCCTACAAACAAAAAAATAAAATAAAATAAAACAACAGCAAAAAAACCCCCAAGATTTCATGGTCAACCTGAAGTTTCTTGGTTAGAGAAGTTATTATAGCAGCTCTTATACAGGCCTGAGTTTATACACATGTGTGAGTGGCGTGCAGGACTCTTCCTTAGAGGGGCCAAAGGGCAGAAGTCATGAGGGTAGTAAGAGCCTGAGATGGGAAAGGGGGCAATTAGAGTGTGTCTGATTGAGATAAGAACTTACACTCGGTCTGGTCGAATCCTAGACAAATAGCCCTCCTTCTCTTCTCTTCAAAAACTCACTCTAAAACCTGCTCTGAGGGCTGGTGAGATGGCTCAGTGGGTAAGAGCACCGACTGCTCTTCAGAAGGTCAAGAGTTCAAATCCCAGCAACCACATGGTGGCTCACAACTTACATATAATAAATAAATAAATAAATAAATAAAAAAAACCTGCTCTGAGACCTCCTGTTTCTTTCTTTCTTTTTTCTTTTAAATTCTTCTTCTTCTTCTTCTTCTTCTTCTTCTCCTCCTCCTCCTCCTCCTCCTCCTCCTCCTCCTCCTCCTCCTCCTTCCTCTTCTTAAAGGATCTACTTATTATTATGTGTAAGTACACTGTAGCTATCTTCAAACACCCCCAGAAGAGGGCATCAGATCTCATTACGGAAGGTTGTAAGCCACCATGTGGTTGCTGGGATTTGAACTCAGGATCGTTGGTAGAGCAGTCAAAGCTCTTAACTGCTGAGCCATCTCTCCAGTCCCCAGACTGCCTCTTTCTCAATGACCCTGATACTAATGGTTTTCAGAGGGGAGACATCTGTCTCCTATTTTCTGGCCTCTAAGCTAAAGAGAGCTGTGATCCACATCCCCAAGGAAGGTGGCTACCTGACTGCCCAAACCTCCTTGGAGGACCACTGTTCTCCATCCTCTTCTCTGTCTACAGGACACTTTCCCAGAGATGTCCTCGACTGTCCTCACAAAGGCTGCTTCCCTGCTGTTGACCTCCCCTGGGTATCCAGCCTCCACTATTCATCACAGGGTGTGCTGTGACCTGCTTTGATTTGCTGCTGTTAGAACTAGACACTGTCTGTCCTGTAGCATTTAATCCTCTGAATGACTGAGGGATGCAATTTATGTGAATGATGACTCTTTATAAGAGAGGCAAAGATATACTGTACATCATACTCATTTTGAGCAGATACCCCTGTCTCCACTCCCATCCCGTCTAAGAGATTAATGAATCTAGAGTTATGTTCTGGTGGCTTTAAGCTGACTGCCTCCTGACACACGCTGCTGCCTTCCTGTGATCTGTGGGCATCCACAGGCTCAGTGGCTTGTCCCTGCTTTCTGCACTATGACACCAGCCGTCTCTCCTGCACCATAAATCTCAGAAGCCTGAATCCTCTGCCCATTAATGTAGCCCCTTTCCTTGTGGCGTTTAAGTATCCAAAAGGGAAGAGATACTATTCTGAGAAGGGGCTTTGAAAATAAAATTTAAAGTGAATTATTTGTTTACTTCGAGTAATTTTCTCCTCTCAATGTTATTTATACTCTCAGATAC
>NW_022196905.1:166750391-166758569 GCF_008632895.1 Mastomys coucha | reverse complement strand
CAAAAAAAGGGGGGGGGGACTTTTCAATTATTTTAAAAGTTCAACATAAAAATATACTATCTAGCTGGGCAGTGGTGGTGCATGCCTTTAATCCCAGCACTTGGGAGGCAGAGGGAGGTGGATATCTGAGTTTGAGACCAGCCTGGTCTACAGAGTGAGTTCCAGGACAGCCAGGGCTATACAGAGAAACCCTGTCTTGGAAAAAAAAAAAAGCTATGCAAAAGAAACCCACTTTGGGGAATCTGAGCATGTGTGTGTGTGTGTGTGTGTGTGTGTGTGCGTGTGTGTGTGCGCGCGCGTGCGGGCGCGCATGCATGTTCATGTATGTATGTATGTATGTATGTATTCCCTCACGCAACTCTCACAGCATGAATATAGAGGTCTGAAGACAGCCTCAGGTCCAGGTTCTCTTCCTGTCTTGTTTGCTTGTGACAGTGTCCCTTCCCCCACCACATACCTCTTTTGGTTTATTTATTTAGTTAGTTTTTACATTGCCATATGCCAAGCTAGATGCCCTCCCTTGCCAGCTTCTAGCGAGTCTCCTATCTCTGCCTCCCATTTCATGGTAGAATGCTGGAATTACACACATGAACTACTGTGCCTGGCTTTTTACAGGCTCTGAGACCTAAATTCAGCTCCTTATGATCTTGTGGCAAAGGCTTCATCTATGCAGCCACATCCCCAGACCCTGTCACATTTTTAGTATTTTAGTGGAAAGATATTCAAGGATGGTTTCTTACTGTGTGGCCAGCTTCATGGGGACAAAGACATGGCTGGGAACAAGAAAGAACTGTTCAGTTTTAGGAGGAGAGGTTGAGCTCTTCCTGAAAGAGGATAGCCATTGGAAGGCACTAGGCCATCAGACCCAAAGGTAGGGATTCTCCAAAAGACATGAAAATTTGGCTTACACACAAATGAAGGTATGAAAAGAGTGGGCAAGGGCAGCAGGTGAGGCTATTTCTGGAAAGATGGATGGAGAGGAAAATGGAAAATAAGTGGGAATCTGAAACAAGAGGTTCATACATTCTACTTGCTGGTGTTTAGACTTCCTGGGTGGAGCCGAGAGGTGGTTTTCAACAGGAGGGTATGTTGAGGTGTGTTGACTGTGTAGGGTGTATTAAATGAACATGGGCATTAAAGCCATCTGGGGATTAGGAGGCAATTTAAGAAAGGATGGGATATTGGATGAGCTGGTTGAATAACAGAACCCAAAGGAAGCAATGATGTAGGGGCTCGGCAGATAGCAAAGATAAAGGAGATAAGAGAGTGGCACCATGGAAACTGCTGCATGCGGCCCGCCCGCTTCCTTGATCAAAGTGTACACAAAGAATGGCTCACACTGTGAGCTAGGCCTATGATCCTTCAACACACTAACTATGGGGGCTACTATACTACTGCTCACTTGTGTTTGGAGCCCACAGAGAAGTGGCAGGGATGGGCTAAAGGTCACCGCAAAAGCACTATGCAGGGTGACTCTCAGGTAAGGGGCAGATGGGGAATCTGGAGCCTGAAGCCTGTCTCATTGGATCAAAGGTGTTCTGGGAGCACCTGCTCTATTGTCTGGTATACTGACTGTATCCTGCTTGGTCCTCACTCTAGCAGGTAGCTCTGTGTCTTCCTCATTGTAGCCAGGAATCTGAACCTCAACCTGTGTGTGGGGAGGTGGGGCAGTGGTTAAAGACTCATTGCCTAAGACATCGGAAAACACAGGTATCTACATTACAATTCATAACAGTAGCAAAGTTATAGTTATGAAGTAGCAATTTTATAGGTGGGGTCACCACAACATGAGGAACTGTATTAAAGGGTTGCAGCATTAAGAAGGTTGAGGACCACTGGTTTAGAGGCACTTGCTGAGAGTTCCAGAAGTGTCCACAAAGAAAGAATTGGACCAGAGATATGAGGATAATGATAGACAGAGATAGTCTATTAAGGAAGAGAAAGGCACTCCCTGGAATGTAAGTGGGTTGAAAACCTGGATGTCACAGTAGCTTTTTTCCCTGTTCCATTTTGTTACAGTGTAGCCCTGGTGGTCTTGTTACAGTGTAGCCCTGGTGGTTTTGTTACAGTGTAGCCCTGGTGGTCATGTTACAGTGTAGCCCTGGTGGTTTTGTTACAGTGTAGCCCTGGTGGTCTTGTTACAGTGTGGCCCTGGTGGTTTTGTTACAGTGTAGCCCTGGTGGTCTTGTTACAGTGTAGCCCTGGTGGTCTTGTTACAGTGTAGCCCTGGTGGTTTTGTTACAGTGTAGCCCTGGTGGGATGAGATGTCCACTTTTTCTATCAACTGGCTGCTTTCATATGTTAATCTCCATGCCTTTCTCCAGTTCTTACATTCTGAAAACTGTCAAGTTTGGGCTGCTGATCAAGTGAAGGAAAGATGGATGAGCACAAACCCAGAGGGATTTCAGAAGCCTAGAGTCCACTCCTCTCTGCTGTATGGGCAGAGGCAAACTGCTTGAACCTTCCCATCTTTCAGCTAATAATGTTTGTTTCTTTTTTTAAATTTATTTATTTTTATGTTTTGCCTGCATGTATGTCTGTGCAAGAGTGCCATACCCCTAGAACTGGAGTTATAGACAGTTGTGAGCTGCCATGTGGATGCTGGGAATTGAACCCAGGTTCTCTGAAAGAGCAGTCAGTGCTCTTAACCACTGAACCATCTCTCCAACCTTTTAAATTAATGCCTTTATAAAGAAAGCCTCCATTTCCTACTCTGCTGTGGCGAGGATCCAGAGTGACAAGGACTGTAACCTGAGTTGCCAGGGAGCCCAGAATAACAAAGAGAATAGAGGTTTCAACCCAAGGCCTGTGAGAAAGCTCAGAGGGTAAAGCTGCCTCCAAGTCTGATGACCTGAACCCCACCCCCTCCGACCCACATGGTAGAAGGAGAGATCCAAATTCCCACAAGTGGTCATCTGACCTCTGCATGCTTGCCCTGGCCTGTGTCCCTTCCCTCACCCCCAAACAAAAATTAATGAAAAAAATAAATATAGTTAAAACTTTTTTAAAAAGAAGTTGCAAGCTGGAGGAATGTCCTTTGTCCTTATGGAAAGGGAGCTCAGAATTCTTTAAATGCTGGATAACAAATAGGCAAGGGGTTTCTGGGGCCTTGGGAAAGGGTCCAGAGTTCTGTATGGGCAGTGAGGAAATGAGTACATGTTTGTGAAAATTCCTTGAACTATATACCTAAGATTTGTATATTTTGCTCTGCGCAAATTATCTTTATAAAAAGAACACATTAAAAACACCCAAGTGGAAGCTGGGCGTGGTGGCACATGCCTTTAATCCAAGGCACTCAGGAGGGCGAGGCAGGCAGATCTCCTTATGAGTTGGAGGCCAGCCAGAGAGTTCCAGGATAGCCTACACTACCTGGAGAAACCGTGTCTCAAAGACAAACAACCAAGGGCTGGAAAGGCGGCTCAGTAGTTGTGAGCACTTGCTGTTCTCACAGAAGAGCTGAGCTTGGTTCCCAGTGCTCACTGTAAGCTACTCACATCACGGCTAACATCAGCTCCAAGAGATCTGATCTGGCATCCCTGAGCTTAAGCAGCATGCACACACACACACACACACACACACACACACACACACTCAAAAATAATAAAAATAAATCTTAAAACAAACAAACAAGCCGGGCTGTGGTGACACATGCCTTTGATCCCAGCACTTGGGAGGCAGAGGCAAACGGATTTCTGAGTTCAAGGCTAGCCTGGTCTACAGAGTGAGTTCCAGGACAGCCAGGGCTATACAGAGAAACCCCGTCTTAGGAAAAGAAAAAGAAAAAGAAAAAGAAACAAACAAACAAAACAACAACAGAAAGACCCAAGTGGAAAGTGGCCACCTGTAATTACATGCTTAGTGTGTGGACAGCAGAGGAGGCCTCTGGGAAAAGCTGCTGAACCTAGCCAAGCCTGTGTCCCCTCCTCTGTCCTGGACAAGGAGGCTGCTCCTCTCCCATCACCAATAGCCCCTCCCTCCGTTTCCTTTCTGAATTTTACTTTTGCTATTGGCATTCTTTCTTCCCAAACATTGGCTTTTTTTTTTTAACTTTAAAGAAAAATCACGGGTTCAGTCGCATCTTCACAATGCACATCACACACTTGGATTGTTAGCTAACCTCTCTTCCCCCTCCCCATTCCCCTTCCCCCTAAATAGTTCCTTTCTCACCTTCATGTGTATTTTAAATCTAGTTTCCACATATCAGTATAGCCCTTTTTCTAGTCCCTCAGAACCTGCTGGTTGCAACCCACTTGGGGAATGTTTTTGGCTCTGAGAAACAAACAGGAAGATCCAACTGAGCCCAAGAGCAGAGCAGACTCAGAACCACAGCTGAAGAAATAATGGGAAACACAGCCCCAGGCAGAAGGGCAGGCACATTCCCCAGGAGCTCGGCAGAGGGGCCAGCGAATCTGGAAGGCATCATCCAGGGACTGACTGGGGCCTTCACAGAGATGTCTCTGCAGTCAGGTATCTGTGTACTGCAGCCATAGAATTCAAGCCTGGCGTCCGGGGGCTCTTCTGGGCCACACTGCTTCACCTTAGCCACACCTTGAACACAGTCATCCGCAGGGTCTCAACTGCCCACCGCAAACCCCATCTTTCCCCTCTTCTCCACATAATGTCTGCCGGTGGGATGAACACCGGTCACATACGTGTTTATGAGACAGACGCTACCCTTACTGCAGCCCAAGCAGGAAGCTCGGAACCTGAGAGGCCACACCTCCTGCAGAGAACCCTGCAACACAGTCCTGCCCACAGCTCCATGTGTCTCTGTCCCCAGAGCAGAAAGAAAAGCAAGTCAGGGGAGATCCAGCTCCGTCCAGGAGCCAGAACCTGACGCCATTGCTGATTCTCCTGAAAGCCGCTGGGGAGCTACCGGCAGATTCCCTCTTTTGGCCACTTTAATTAAATAAATAACCCAAAAGTTTTAGAAAAAATGGCCAACGTGAAAAGTCCAGGCCCTCAGCCGCCTAATGGTTCCCAGTTCCTTCCATGTGGTCTGAAAAAGGGACCCTTTCAGATAAAGCAACAGGAGAGACACTGCTTGCCAAGGGAAGGCAAAAAGACAGCCTGGATTCAATGGTGGCTGTCAGCCAGCAAAATCCCACCAGGATCGTGATTTGCATTCCAGGCCTTGTCCTCCGAGCCTTCCAGCAAACAGCACAGCAGCTCCCTTGCACATTAGCTCAGAAATATTGACTCCCTCTCGGTCCTTCTGGGAGCTTTCAGTGTCTAGAGGCTTCTTTTGGGTCACGGGAGGTCTCCGCCTTTCTCTGACAGGTTAAAGGGTTCAGCTCTTTTTTTATTACCAAAATGTGAATCCCATAATCACATTGCTCCCACTGTTGAGTTAGCTGACCCCCCAAAATCGATTGTTTTCATCAGAGAGATACCGTGAGCTACAGTGGCATTCAGAGTGACACAATGCCAAGCTGAGGGGAAAAAGAGTGTTCAGAAACAGTTACTGATACAAAGTCATCTGGGCCTTCAGGGAATGGTAGGTAAGCTCACGGTTTCCTCAGCCAGGGACCTCCCTAACAGCACAGGCTGCAAGCTCCTTCCGGTGTAATCGTAGAGGCCTTGCCTGCCTCCTCCTGCCTACAGCTTCAACTGACTCCTGTTCTCTGCCTCGGCTAGTACCTCGGTTGATTCACAGCCGTGTACACACACAGGCAAACACAGATACTCACCTGCATTCGCTCTTCTACAGCGCTTAGATACTGCGCTCACCATCATTCCTGTTAGCACACTGATCTTACAGAGATTAACCTCAAACTGACAGTTTGATTCCTAGGATTTCTGACCTACTATGTGTTTGTGCAAATGCTGTGTTAATTACCGATGAGCGAGCCCTACCACAGTCTTCCTTATCAGTTTAGTGATATGGTTTGGAGACTGATTTTTAAAGTCATTGAGAAAGTATAGATGCCCAAGTGCTCTGTTTTCCACTTGCCCACAGTGAGTAGCTTGCCAACCATGTCTAAAATTATCCTCAATTCCAAGTTCTTTCTATACAATCAGCCTCACCAATATAATAATTCTGAATCCTTTTCTTGATCTCTGCTTTTAATAAAGTATATTTACAGAGGATATGAATTCCAGATTTGATTTCAGACTCTGGGGATGTATACTCCTCTTCTGGAACGTGTATATCCGGTCCTGGGGTGAAGAGGGGTGGGGGAAGAGAGAGTGTGTGTTTCCACAGCATAACAAACATTCCTTGTATAGCTTGTGCTGTTTACACACTCAGCACATGGGGGAGAGACAAAGAACCCTGGGATAATGCTAGAGTCAGGTAAGGGACTCTGCTGGTGCCAGGTGCCGTGCCATCCAAGTTGGTTGCCAACCTCTTTCTCTTGCTAATGTTTGGATTTTTGTTATTGTTCTTTTGTTTTGTTTTTCTGTAGATGGATAACAACTATAGCCAATAAAGGAGTCAGTTTTAGATGACACACTTGGTAGAGAGAGAGGGAGAGGGAGGGAGGGGGGAGGAGAGAGAGAGAGAGAGAGAGAGAGAGAGAGAGAGAGAGAGAGAGAGAGAGAGAGAGAGAGAGAGAGAGAGAGAGAGAGAGGGAGAGGGAGAGGGAGAGAAAGAGAGGGAGGAGACAGAGGGAGGGAGGAAGGGAGAGGGAGAGGGAGAAGGAGGAGAGGGAGAGGGAGAGGGAGAGGGAGAGGGATTCTTTGATTGATAACTGTCCTACCAATTCCTAAGCACATTTGGCATAATGACAGGAATTTCGCCATCCCTAGGTATGACCTTGCCAGAGGCATGACTCCAGCCTTGGGATTCTCCTGCATAAAGGCTGGAAGAAATGATCTAGGCTGCTGAACACAGGAAGCAGACAGTGTGCTCCTGAGTCCTAACCCCCTCCACGCATGCATGCATGCACGCATGCACGCACACGCACGCGCACACGCACACACACACACACACACACACACACGCATGCGAGTCAGGGCATCTCCTGTGGAGTGGGAGAGGTGCAGCCAGCAGCAGCTTGAGGCTGGGATGGGAAGCTTTGACTCCTGGGGTAGGTTTGCTACCCGGGTGCCTTTGAATCATCGCATTGCTCAGGTTTGGTTCCTGCATGACAAACAGGGATAGTAACCTAAATCTGCAGGCTCATGGTTCAAATGAGCCTTTCTTGTACTTGAAAAGGAGGTTAGGTGATGGCGTGGAGTTGCCAAAGCAGATGGATCATTAAAAGAGGACTCTCAGAGACAGTCTGACTTGTCCTCTGAGACCCCACACCACTGTGACATGGAAGAGAAACTTAGTTTTCTAGTCTCTGCTCTATCCCATGTTCCGGAACAGACGTCTTTGGATAATTTTGTCTCTTTTGGAGAAATTCTGGACTTTCAGATGTCCATGTCTCCCTTTTCTCACCAGGGTGGCCCCTGGGTATATAACAGAGAAGAGCAGACTTGCTTCCATATGGTATTTCCTGATTACCCACTGTGTCTGATGGAATGCGGCTGGTCAGCGCTCCCTGGACCAGTGGCTGTAGATGTGCCGTGTGCCCTGGCCCTTGGCATTCTGCCAGGGTCTGTATGGAAGCCTATTGTTGGGTAGCTTGTGGTCGGTTCTGAGTCAGAGCCCAGGCTCCTCTTTTTCCCAGTTTCCCTCCTCCTTATCCAAGTCCCACTGGTTTAGTGGGCTGCTGGGTTTGGCTGGAATGTTATAACAACACTATGGGGGTCAGGACCCTAGCAATTCATCTGGTAGCCCTTGGCCCCGGTATACCATCTCCCTGCTACCACAGACATCCTCTCTGGTAAATTCTGCAATCAAACTCAACCAGAATCTGTACCCCAGCCCTCCAGGAGCACAGAGGAGACTGGGGTTCTTTCCATACCACGCAGGGACTGAGGGTAAGCCTGGGAAAGCTAAACTCTGAGTCCTTCCTTCCATTGCCTAGCCGCTTTGCACTGTTCAGTATACTCTGATGTGGCCACTCTTGGATCGGTGCGGTAAGCCTGTTTCCATGCAGAATACCAATCGTGAAAGGAGGAGAAAGGACGAGCATTGTAGTTAACTTATCTACTATACCTTCCCCACTGGGGAAGCCCAGGGCAAAAGATCAAGACCAATGTGCCCCTCCAGTTTTGGTCTCCCTCCCACTTTCCGAGGGCCGGGATAAGAAATGGGCCAGCAGCTGGACCGTGGTGGTGCTCGCC
>NW_022196905.1:166747476-166750179 GCF_008632895.1 Mastomys coucha | reverse complement strand
AGAAAGAAAGAAAGAAAGAAGTGGGCCAGCGTCCTGCCTCTACAATGGATGTTTCTCCACTCATCCTAGAACGGCTAGCCTCCTTGCCTAGTTGCACAGACAGAAAGAGGACTTGTGGGCATGGAAATAACTCCGTGGCCTGAGTTCTGCCTACAGGCTTCTTTCTGGTTAGACAATTGGGGGGGAGGTAAAGAAAATTGGGAAATCCTGTGTGTCCTTCCACAAAGCCTAGTTATTACCACAATGGTGTCTGTAAAACCCATTGGCCGTCGAGAGTCTCAATGTTAAGGTCTTCACACCCACGCTGAAGAAATCGAATGTCTCTAGGTGAAGACACAGGTCAGTTAGGGAAATGGCAGAGCAGAAAATATAACCCCAACAGCCAGTGTGCCTCCAGACACTCTCCCATCTAAAAGGAACCGGATTCCTGAGACAGTGCTGGGAGATGCACTTTGGAAAATCGGACAGACTCTTCTACAGTGTATGTGGATGCTCGCTTTATTTTATCATTGCTCTGCTTCCAAGGTGCTCATCTCTCAGAGGCTGGCCTGGGGCAACTTTTGATGAATGGTATTTAGCGTACTGACTCAGAGGGGTGCTTTGAAGCTCCCAGCAGCCCCTCTTCCAGGAAAAACCTTTCATGAGTTGTCCCAAAGCATCTGTCACAGACTACTTTCCTGCTCCAGTGGGTGGCTCTGATGATTAGTACCAGATTCTACACGGTCCCTTCTCCCGACGGTTCCCTTTCTTTCTCCCTACCTCTGCCTCCCTGCCTGCTCTCATGCCTCCCATGAAAACCGCTACTGTGACCCAGGAAAGGAATCAGAGAAATGGGTTCCTGCTTAAGAAAATGGACAGATGAACACTCCAGCTCTAATCCATGAAGTTGATTGGCCTTTTCGGTGGAGGTGATAGGATTACTATTGAGACAATTAGAAAATAAAATGAAGCCAAGCTCTTGGAACCTGCTATAGGAACAGCAAGAATTCAAAAGGGGGCTGGAGAGATGGCTCAGCGGTCAAGAGCACCGACTGCTCTTTCTGTGGTCTGGGGTTTGATTCTCGGCATCCCCTCCAAGAGGCTCACAACTGCCTACAACCCCAGCTCAGAGCTGACATCTCTGGTCTCTGTGAGCACCCACGCTCATGTGCACACACACCCATACTGATCCATCCATGGTTTAAAATGATACAAATAAAACTTAAAAAAAAAAAAAGATGATGATATTATTTAGATCTGAAATGGCCCCTTCAGGCCCACTTGCTATAGAATTGGATATCAGCCTTCAACCCTGCCGCCGTCTACTGAGGGAAAGTGAAGGACACAGTGGGACTTCAACCCCGTTCCCCTCTGTCTCCTTGTTTCCCAGCTGCCAAGAGTCAGAGAGATTTCCTTTGTCGTGCATTTCTACCAAGAGGTACTGTGTTGCCACAGGCCAAAAATTAATAAGGCCAGTCAGCCATGGATCCAAACCTGTGAAACCTTGACCCAAAAAAATGGTTACTTGTTCAAGCTGTTTATCTCAGGAGTTTGGCATGGCAACAGAAAGATGACTTGTACAGGAGGGTAGTAGAAATGAAATTCCACAGAGGATTGGAACAAGCCTGAGAGATTCAGCGTAATGGGATGGAACGAAGGAAGAATAGGTATGAGAAGACAGTTGAGAGGTAGAGGGAGAGGAGGGTACCAGGTACAGTAGACTCATGGCTAACTTCTGTCTATAAGCTCATGGCATGCAATCTGTGGCCAACTGCTTTCTCTAGAATGATGGGACGGGACGAATCACTGTCTGACAGCTGTAGGAGAGAAGAGATAAGAGCAAGTCTAGAAAACACGCATTGCAAAGGAACAGGGGTTCCTGATAACTGGCTGGATCTGGGGACCGAGGGAAACTTGATGGTTCTTGGCAGAGTGGGAGGAGATATTGCCTTTTTGACCAGAGAGAGGCAGCTGATTAGAAAGGAGGTTTGTGGTGGGCAGTGCTGCCCAGGGAAGAGTTTCAGCAAGAAGACAAACGATTTGTTTCCTTTGGTTATTTGGATCCTGGCGGCACAACCAATATGAACCTCCAAAATGCTGCCCTGCCCATGACATATATTCACATGTGTGTAGTAAACTTTAACATAAAAAAAAAGTCACAAACTTGCCTACTGCATTGGATAGAAGGAAGAAGGGAAGGCTGAATATGGATTTAATTAATAAAAACAAAACAAAGAAATAAAACAAAAACAAAACAAAACAAAAAAAAGCCCCCAAACCAATGAGGCTGCAAGGCACTGGGGTCAGCGTGATTTCAAGTCTCATGTTACTAGCTGTGTGTCTAAGGGAAGTTAGGAAACCCTTTTTTTGCCTGATTCTTTTTTCATCTGTATAAATAACAATGGTTTACCTACCTCATAAATAAGAAATTTTGTATCGATCAGTTCAGAGTGAACAAGACACACCAAGGTAAACCAACTCAGCTGTTTGCCACTTTCATCAATTAAGACAGTAAGCACTAGGCCCTTGGCCCTGTGAAGGTTCTATGCCCCAGTGTAGGGGAATGCCAGGGCCAGGAAGCGGGAGAGGGTGGGTTGGTGAGCAGGGAGAGAGGGGAGGGAACAGGGCTTTTTTGTTTTTTCTTCTATTTATTATTTTTTTATTATTTTTTCTTTTTTTCAGAGGGGAAACTGGGAAAGGAGATATCATATAACATGTAAATAA
>NW_022196905.1:166737741-166747411 GCF_008632895.1 Mastomys coucha | reverse complement strand
AAAAAAGACAGTAAGCACTGAACCAGTCATAAATTAGAAAAGTTTCAACAACAGCAACTTTCTGCGTAAAGACAGTGGGATCGTGTTGGGAAAGTGCTGAGTGCCGAGTCTTGCCTTGGGACATGTTTCCTATTTAACTTAAAACATTACATCACTTCGTGTGTTCCAGTGTGCCTGCACACACACATGCTAAGGTCATATGCTAGGAGGGGAAGTCAGTTTTCTCTGCCAACCTTTTTGTCTATTCTTGGGATTGAATTCAGGCCTTCTCTAAGCTTTAGTAATAAGTGCCTTTACCCAATAAACTCTCTTGATGGTCCTACACATACACACACACACACACACACACACACACACACACACACACACACACACACACACACACACACACCACAAACACACACACACACAACACACACACATACACACCACAAACACACACACACACAACACACATACACACATGCACCACATACACACATACACACATAGACGCCACAAACACACACACATCACACACACATACACCACAAACACACACACACACAACACACACACATACACACATGCACCACATACACACATACACACACACATACCACAAACACACACACATCACACACACATACACAGACACCACACATAAACACACACACATACACACACAGACACCACACACAAACACACACATACACACACATATCATACACACAGTACACACACACATACACACACAGACACCACACACAAACACACACACATACACACACATATCACACACACAGTACACACACACATACACACACAGACACCACACACAAACATACACATACACACACAGACACCACACACAAACACACACATACACACGCATATCATACACACAGTACACACACCCATACACCCACAGACATCACACACAAACACACATACACATATCACACACACAGTATACACACACATACACACACAGCCACCACACACATACACATATACATACATACACACACATACCACACACATAGTACACACACACATACACATACAGACACCACACACAAACACACACATACACACACATATCACACACACAGTACACACACATACACACACATATCACACACACAGTACACACACATACACACACAGACACACATATACACACATATCACACACACAGTACACACACACACATACACACAGACACCACACACAAACACACACACACATACACACACATATCACACACACACCACACACAAACACACACACACACACACACACACCTCATGCTCTCAGAGGTCAAAAGAGGTTGTCAGTGTCAGATCCCTGGAGCTAGAGTAACAGATGGTTGTGAACCTCTGTGGGGTGTTATGAACTGAACCTGGGCCCAGCAAGAGCAATGAGTTCCCACTGAGCCATCTTTCCCACTGGTCCATCTCTCCAGCCCCTAGAGCATGCTTCTTAACCTATACTAAGTCTCACTTCCCTCGTGCAATATATATCTCACACCTTACCCAGTGCAGAACCGGTGGGGTCGGAACATAACACTTGATTGTATAAATCTCCTTTGTAAACTATTAAGGTATTAATTGTTCCCATTATTCTTCTAAAGGTTTAATTTAAAATTTTAATTGCATATGTATAGAAGTGTGGGTACATGCAAGTGGGTGATGCACATAGAGTCAGAGATGATGAACTCTCTGGAGCTAGAATTACAGGCACTGTGGGTGCTGGGAACCAAACTTGGGTCCTCTGCAAGAGAGGTCCATGATTAACCACTGAGCCATCACTCCACTCCCTATTATCATTATTAACATATTAAAAATACAGACTTTATTGATATGCATGGGCCAGAATGAACATGCAGTTCGTTGGCAATGCTTTCATTATGTCTCAAAATAACATTCCGTGTAAATCTTATTTGCACAGCATTGTACTGGGATGATGAATGTCCCTCAAAGTTCCATGTATTAATGGTGTGGTCCCCAAGGTGCCTTAGAAGTGGTCGAGCCTTAAGAAGCAGGGCTGAGCAGGAGGTCCTGGCGGCAGTAGGGATGTTCTAGAGAGTTTAAGGGAGTCCAGCTCTCTCCTCTTTGTCTTTTGCTTCGTGACTATGGAGTGAGGACTTTTTTTTACTATGCCCTCGCTCTCATTGCCATCTGACACAACCACTGCAGGTCCAAAATTAACATGGCCACCTGACCATGAACTGGTTCCTCAGCCAAAGTAAATCTTTCCCCTTACAAGATAATTATCCCAGGTATTCTGCTGCAGAGACAGAAAGTGGCTCGCACACACAGATTCCGTGGATTAATTGCCAAAGGGAAATTCAGTCCCCTGAAGAGAAGTAAAGTCTTGAGTTACTTTACGTTGGCCCGAGCTTTGGAAATGGGCGGCAGTCACTTGACTAGATCTCCGAGGAGCTTTGCACATTTGGTGTTTATTTGGTTTGGGTCAGCCAATACATGGGAAGTGGGGTTTGGTGAGGGTGGAGGTAAGGAACCTAGTCATCTGTAAAACCGTGTGTTTCCCCTCTAATTAGTCCTTTTCGGAAAAGGTCCAGCTTCCCTCATTTCTAAGGAATGTCCATCTCGTCCAAGGTGAGTGCTCTCCCCACCCCACTCTTTCCCTGCCCGACTTAGCAACACTTAGTTATTGATATGGACGGTTCAGGAGAAAACAAAGCTTTTGAAAAGCAGGACAGAAACAAATTCCAACTTGACCTCAGCCTGTTCCTGAAGCCCAGGGTTCGCTTCTCACTCACACATCAGTCCCAGCCCGAGACAGGACAGCGGGGTGAGAGCAGGGTTCATGGAGCACTTCAATCCGGAGTGATGTTTTAGGCAGCAGGGACGTGCGCGGTGCAGAGGGTGCGCTCATTAGAGACTATTTCTTTAGCCCCTACCTGTTTCTTTGCAGGACTAGGTTCTATCAAGGCTCGGGCTCTCACAGAACAAAGATTTTTTTTTTTTTAACCTGGCAGTAGAGGATGGCAATAGAGTCTCAAATCACTCATTCACCCCTTCTCTTAAATATTTATTTATGCAGTGTCAGTTTTTGTTGTTTGGAGACATTTTAAGCATTTCCTGATAAATGTCCCTACTGCCTCAGGAACTCTGAAAGAGCCCCCAGTCCTCTTAACTGCTGAGCCATCTCTCTAGCCTGGGTTTTCCTTCTTAAAGTGTGTTACAATTAAAGATTATATATATAGACAGATAGGTAGATACAGATATAGATGCGTGTGTATGTATATGTGTGTGTAATATATATGCGTGTGTAACATATATATATCTAATATATAATCAATTCATTGAAGCAGAGGCAAATTATATATAATTTATATATAATATATAGTATATGATATAAAAATTATATAATATATATTTAAGTAGAGATAAATTATACATATACTTTATATGTAACATAAAGTTATACACTTTATGTATAATATGAAGTATATACTTTATGCATAATATAAAGTATACAATATAATATGTAATGTGTAATTATATATAATTATACATGATGTAAATGTATAATTATATATTATTATAAATATATATATTACTGGCCATCGGTATTGACCCTTGTTTCCATTCTACCTCCCTCTGTTCAGGTCACCCAAGCTTTGCTGGGTTTAGAAGGACAGCTGTAAGCTATGCTGCTGTAAGCCATGCTGCAGTGCTGCACGCCTTTAATTCTGGCACTTGGGAAGCAGAGGCAGATGGATCTCGAGGCCAATCTGGTCTTCCAAGCAAGTTCTGGGACAATCAGGGAGATACACAGAGAAACCCTGTCTTGAAAAACAAAAGAGCTGTGCCCTTCTCTGCTTATCTAGGACAGCTGCCTGGCTTGAGGTTCAGAAATGTGTTCCTCGCCTGGCTGAGTGTGGTGCTATTGTGCATGTCAGGCTAAGTGAGTCTTAGCTCCCAGGTGGATGGCAGGCATTCAGAGCATCGGACAAGGGAGGATGAAACCCCATCACTAGCCAATATTGTGTGCATTTGAAATTACAGATGGGATTTTTTTAAAAAAAATATTTATTATTTCTTTCTTTATTTATTTCTTTATTTATTTGTATTTATATGAGTACACTGTAGCTGTCTACAGACACACCAGAATAAGACACCAGATCCCATTACAAATGGTTGTGAGCCACCATGCAGTTGCTGGGAATTGAACTCAGGACCTCTGGAAGAGCAGTCAGTGCTCTTAACCACTGAACCATCTCTCCAGCCCCTATAGATGGGATTTTTTACATTCTGTGGAGTTTTAAGAACCACTGGTAGACACAGAATCAGAACCAGTTTGGCTGGGGAGGGGGTGTGGCCTCCTGGAAGTTTCTCGTCTTAGAGGGTCAGGTTGGCCTTCTTGGCCAGCTTGACTTTGACATCTGGTCTGTCTGAGGTGAACCCAGGAACTGGTGAGTTGTGCCCGGCCTGCAGCCATCCCAGGGTAGAATACCAAATCCTAAATTTTTCTTAAGATTTACTTCTTCTAATTGTATAGGTGTGGATGTTCAACCTTCATATGATCTATATACCACATGTGTGCCTGGTGCTCATAGAGGCCAGATGAGGGTAACTGTAACTGGAGTTACAGTTGCTCCCTAACCTACTCCATATGGGTGCTAGGAATCAAACTTGGGTCCTTTGAAAGAGCAGCCAGTGCTTCTAACCACCAAGCCATCTCTCTAGCCCCTTTTATGATTTATTTACTCATTTTTGGTTTTTTTGAGACAGAGTCTCAGTATATATCTGGCTATCCTGGAACTCCCTATGTAAACCAGGCTGGCCTCGAACTCACAGAGATCATCCTGCCTCTGCCTCCCCAGTGCTGGCATTAAAGGTGCGTGACACTGTGAGCCAGCCAGATTCTAAACTCTAGGAACTTTGTGGCTCGGGCTGCTACTCCTTCCAAAAATGACTGCATCTTACATCCCCTCCTTTACCAGACAGCACCTATCTACTAATAGTGGCTAGTCTACATGGGACCAGTACCACCAATGTGTATAAGAAAAAGGGCTGGAGAGATGGCTCAGCAGTTAAGAGCACTGACTGCTCTTCCGAAGGTTCTGAGTTTGGATCCCAGCAACCACATGGTGGCTCACATCTATCTGTAATGGAATCTGATGCCCTGTTCTGGTGTGTCTGAAGATAGCTACAGTGTACTTGTCTACATAAAATAAATGAGTAGTTCTTAAAAGAAAAGAAGGAAGGAAGGGAGAAAAAAGTAAGGAAGGAAGGAAGAAGGAAAGAAAGAAAGAGAGAAAAAGAAGAAAGAAAGAAAGAAAGAAAGAAAGAAAGAAAGAAAGAAAGAAAGAAAGAAAGAAAGAGAGAGAGAAGGAAAGAAAGGAACTTGAATCAGAATAGTCAAGCCATCCTGGGAGATCAAGTTAACCCCAGGTCCTAATGTTGAATACAAAAAGACTTTTTACATACACATGCTATGTATTCATTTTAAGTCAAGGGGGATGTATGTGTTGGGGGAATTCCATACCATCCATTGTGGAGGGATCCATGTTGATAGAGCCCCTTCCATCTGGACCAGTGGCATCTAGAACTGTTATATGATATTTATTATATGACCCAGCCAGCCCCTCAATCATTGAGACTTTGTCCTATTGATTTATTTAATCAGCTTTAGTACAATTACTAAGCCACATCCCTGATCTATTTTCTACACTAGACTGGCTAGCTGTGCTGCCCAGGTTAGTTGCTATTTGAGGCCCACCTGCCTTATTTCTGCTCCATCAGTCTGTCCTGGGGGTGGAGGGCACTTCTCCAGCCACGTGTTCCGGGTTCATCCCCTCTAGTGGAGACCTCCTGTTTCTTTCCCCTCTCTCTCTCTCTCCCTGGCCACTCTCTCTCATGGTCCCTACTTGTGACCCCACAGCCCAGTAGCCTCAGCCCTGCCTACCTCTGTTCTCCCCAGTAATTGTCTGTTGGCCACTTTCATTTAACCAGTCAGAGAAGATTAGTGAGCAAAGTTTATACAACATCTTTTGGTCTAAGTACAACCAGCATGTGGAGGCCAGTATTTAACATTTAAATACATAGCAGCTCCAGACCAACCCCCAACAAAGAACACATCGATCCCCAGTCTCCTCCACAGAGGAGAGTCCAGACCCCTTATCTCTTTTCAGTGCTTTAGTGCCCCGGCCTAAGACTGAGAAATGACATCTGTGCCAATGTCCGGTTGTCTCTGAGTCACGGGACCCACCCAACTGCAAGAGGACTGGGTAAGCTAGAACTTTAGTCTCTAAAGCTTGTGTTGCTGTGACCATTAGAGACTGGTATTCTTATTTTGTTAAGCAACGACAAAAATTTACTTAGCTCATAACTATAATGGGTAATGAGTTCAAAACGCACGCATGTGTTCCAACAGAGAGGAGAAGCAGAGGAGAGACCAAGGTCTGTGGGATGGCCTCACTTTCTCACACCCTGTTCTGGTGGTGGCTAATCTAGTCCCATGAAACAGGATAGTTCCACAAGATGGGATGTACCCACTTCTGAGAACAGTTTCCCTGAACCCTGATTTCCTTTGCTGGGCTCCTTCCCTTACAGGTTCCACACCTTCAGTTCATGAACCATTAGGGGACAAATCATATATAAACCATATACATAGTTCTTCTTTTTGCCTGAAAGAGGAGAACCAGATTTTTGAAGAGCATTGCTAACACCTACTGCAATGCCTGTTCTTGTGTTTCAGCCATGACTTATTAATGAATAAATGCCAGGACCCTGCAAACTCTCCAGCAAGGCAGAGCCCTGTGGCGCCTCCCAGCTGGCCTCTGGTGTCCACAGCAAGAACATACTTCGAAACTGTTTCCTTTTCTTTCTTACTTTTCTTTTTTTATCCAAAAAGTCAACGACGAAAAAATGTTTTGAAGGCACTGTTTTAGAGACCAGAGGCTCATGGCAGCAACTAGGAAATCTCGAAGAGTGGGACCAGGCTGCTCAGTTCACCCGGTGACAGCCTGTGGTCCCATCTGCCCGCGGGCACGCAGACTCAGCCTTCATCTGCACTTGGAACTCATCTTTAGCCTGTCGGGCTGGGTCTGTTCTGAGATGCCAGAGTTTAACTTACTGGAACAGAAAACCACATCAAAAACTCCATCACGTGACTGTGTTAAGGAACCCAAACCCCACATCAGAACACTCTAGCTGGTATGGAAGACCCGAAATGTAATGTGTGTTCTTCACTGGGAATTAAGAACATATGAACCCAGTTCTAATTATAGCCTGCCCTTAAGACATGTTTTTAATTAGGAATGGAGAGACTTGGGCATCAGGGGCCAGAACTGACCCGGCTATAATGTTCACCTTCCAGAGAACTTAAATGAACCCCCACACAGTAGGTCTTCAAATAGGGTTTCCTTGTGGTGATAGTGTGTAATGTGATATGTAGGGACAGGGATAAAACTCAGTGGAATTTATGTATTGGTTCCTTGGAGGGTCCAGCCAGGAGTGGTGCTACTTCCTAGCAATGATTAGAAAAAGATGGTCACTCACTTTAGTTTTTGATGATAACAATAATCTTTATTATTGATTCCATGCCTGCTCCATTCTGTTCTCCACCACTATGGGATGAGATGAAATCTAGGGCCTCACACATGCTGAACAAATCACCTGCCACTGAGCTACACTTGTGCCAGTGTCTGCTCTGTTTAAAGAAACTGGTCAAAGAATCCTGCGTGGGTTATTTCACGCAATCTCTACAAACACCTACTAATTAGTCTACTATTATCTGCTTCATCCATGCATCGAAACTAAGGTTACCCAGGTTAAGGAATTTACATCTATAGGCATTGAAATGTTCTATGGTATCCATTACTTGTTATAATGTTTATGCTTTTAAGTTGAAAATACAATTTTTGTTATTTACTTATATTTTTGAAGTAGAAGCTCTCCATCTTGTCCTGACTATCCTGGAACTCACTATTTAAACCAGGCTGTCCTGGAGCCCACAGACATGATTCTTCTGCCACTGTCCCCCAAGTGTTGAGGACTGAGAGCATATGCCACCACACATGCCTGAAAAAAAAATTAAAATGAAAATGATTTTATTTGCAGCAGGGCAGTGGTGGTGCACACCTTTAACCCCAGCACTAGGGAGGCAGAGTCAGGTGGATCTGAATTCAGTGTCAGCCTAATTAATTCAGTTAATTAGTTAATTAATTAATTAATTAAGCTTGGAGAGCTGGCTCAGGGGTTAAGAATAGTTATTGCTCTTCTAGAGGATCAGGGTTCAGTTCCCAGCATAGTTGCTAAGAATCATCTGAAACTCCAATTCAAGGAGATCTAATACCTTCTTCTGACCCTTGAGGGCACCAGACATGCAAATGTTACTATACCTACATGCAGGCAAATCACTTACATACATAAAATAAGCAAATATTAAAATAATTTAGAAGATTTTTATTTATGTGTGTATTTGTTTGTCTACGTGTGTGTGTGTGTGTGTGTGTGTGCGTGCACATGCGTGCACTACATGTACGAAATGTCCTCAGAGGTCAGAAGAGGACATCAGATTCCTAGGAACTAGAGTCACAGATGGTTGTAAGCTCCCATCTGGGTACTTGAACTCAGGTCTTCTGCAAGACCAGCAAATGCTTTTAACCACTGAGCCATCTCTTCAGCCCTAAAAAATAACTACTAAAACATATTTCAGGAAATTTATCCCAAGCTATACACACTTAAGTAGCAGAAAGAGTTCTTATTCAGGCCTATCCCATCACAAAGTTGATAATATGTTTCAAATAATTTCCCTTCAGCTACTCGACTAGAAGAAAACAACCAAGTACAAAAACAGCCAGGCAGGGCAGGTCACACACCTGTACACCCAGCCTTCAAGAGTCTGAGGCAGGAGGATGAAATGCTCGAGGTCAACTTGAACTCCATAGTAAGACCCCGTCTCAAAAAATTAAAACAAGTAATTCATCATGAGCAAAACTAAAACGCAATAAAATAAGAACCACTGATAATCCAGTGTCCAGAGCTGTTCGCTCTCACAGCCTTGTCCATTCAGATGTCAGTCACGAGGGGCCAGGCGTGCTTCTTCATAGCCTCTTGTCTACCTTCAGCACACATCAGCACCCCTCACAATCCTTCTCAGAACACAGCCTAGCTGAAAACCACCAAATGATGTGGGTTACTAACAGGCCTGTGGCCAATGGGAGGGATTGCCTGTAGCCTCCTAGCAACGTTGCTCCCACCCTCACACCCATTAAACCACACGCCTCAGTCCTTAGTCTCCTTCAGCATCTCCTTTTCTCATAAAAGTCTATTTTGCAGCATCACACTGCCTCTGAGTTGCCTCCTCCCCATCTCTCTGCTCTGGAGAACCCCAGGCTTCCAATGTAACTTCTATAACTTCTATCATGGCATCAGCCAGGAGCATGAATAATGAATGAATGCACCTGCTCTTCCCTCCTGCACACACTTCCTTACCAAAACGTTTACTCTATGCGGTAGGCGCCTGTGTTTTCCTCAATATTCTGTGACAGTGGAGACATCGTGAAGTTCTGTCTGTGGCTATTTTACTTCGTCGGTGAGAAGAAAAGAGCAGGTATCCCTCTGCAGTGGAAGATGGACGGTGGGATTCTGCTCCTGAGTCATAAAAGTCACCGTGACTGTGTTAAGTTAGTCCACACTACATTTTCATT
>NW_022196905.1:166730241-166732741 GCF_008632895.1 Mastomys coucha | reverse complement strand
TCTCCCCAGAAGTTTGCACAATTTATAATTTCGCTAACCATTTTTTCCAGCACCCTCAATAATATTCCTTTTGTTGTTTCTATAGAAAGTGTGTGCTGCACACGTACACATGGTAAACTTTTTGTGTATTAGACTTACCCCTTGATTTTTGCCTTTTTGACCCCTCTTCTTTACATTTGCAAGCCGTCTCTTTTATGTGTCCTATTCCTATAGGGCATTCTGCAAATAAGCAATTTCAGAGGGGGTCTTTTCTAATTCTGGGAGCGAGAGAAATGGCACTTTTATTAGCCACTAGCTTACTTCATTTTCAAGTATAAACACAACTGCAATTGTCTTGACCAAAAGAAAACAAGAAAAAAGAGAAAGAATATATATTGGGTCATTGAAGAACTTTAAACACAGCTAGACTCAGTGGATTAAATGATAACTGCAGAATTGTCTCTGTCTCTCAGCCCTGGCTCCTTCTATTTATCTTCATGCGCAGAAGACTTCTTCAAGAATCCAGGGAAAGAGAGTCCATCTTTCCAAGAGCTATATCAAAAGAGCCCAGAAAAGACCATGGTTGATATCTGTGGTGATGTGAGTATTTTTGGCCCATAGTAAGTGTCGCTGTTAGGAAGTGTGGCCTTCTCAGAGGAGGCCTTGTTAGAAGAAGTATGTCACTGTGGAGGTGGGGTTTTGAGGTCTCATATATGTATATATGCTCAAGTCCCGCCAGTAGAATCCGAGCCTCCTCCTGGTTGCCTGTGGAAGACAGTTCTCTTGTGCTGCCTGTGGATCAAGATGTAGAACTCTTAGCTTCTCCAGCATTATGTCTGTCTGCAGGCTTCCATGCTTCCTACCATGATGATAATGGACCAAACCTCTGGAACTCTAAGCCAGCCGCAATTAGATGTTTGCTTTTATAAGAGTTGCCTTGGTCATGGTGTCTCTTCACACCAATAAAACCCTAAGACAATATCTTAAATCATGTGCCCATATGTGAACCAATCACTATGACTAGCATAATAGAAAACTCTAATTGGTTAGATCTGGGTTCCTTACCTTCAGTTAGATACATGATATGCTTTACCACCAAACTAAAGAAGCACTATATTACAGAATTGTAGAATTATAGGATCAAGACTGGATGATCCTCAAAGAAAAGTTACTGGATAGCATATTTGATAGCTTTTAACCAACCCGCGGGGGTTTTAATGAAAGGTATTTGATGCCACAGAAACAGGATTGGATCCTCTGTTACATTAGTGGCTCCCTACACTTCAGCCAACTCTTTCATCAAAGAGTCTTCCTCAAATGACTCTGGTAAGGCACTAACAAAATTATGCAAAAGTATTTATTAAAGTAAAGTATCACAAAAATGTACACTGTATACATATTAAAAATAAAACTAGAAAACCCCATGGCTTTCCAAAAATTGTCATATTGCATGAGATCCTCCTTCAGAAATGAAAAAGAAGAGAACCAATGAATGTTGCTCTAAGTCCTGACAACCTCCACGATGCCTAGGCTTTGGTTCTATTGAAGCCAGTTCAAGTTATTGGAGTCAGATCATACTGGACCTCTGTCCTCAGGAAGCTGGCGGGATCAGCACTCGTAATTAATTGCTATTAAAAATTGGAAAAGTCACATATCATTTTAGCTTCTTATTTTTTGTTTTTTGTTTTTGTTTTTTGTTTGTTTGTTTGTTTTTTCGAGACAGGGTTTTTCTGTATAGCCCTGGCTGTCCTGGAACTCACTCTGTAGACCAGGCTGGCCTTGAACTCAGAAATCCGCCTGCCTCTGCCTCCCAAGTGCTGGGATTATAGGCGTGCACCACAACCACCCAGCTCTAGCTTCTTTCTAGGGCAATTTTAGCCTTTCTGCTTTTGCTTTCTGAACAACTAACAAGTTTATGATCTTTCTAAACTAGAAAGTGACCCATCATGCAGTGTGGACAAGCACACTTATGCACAATCACGGAATAGCAATCTCGCTGAACCCAGTTCAGGAATGGGCAAAGGAAAGAAGCCAGGCATGGGGACTCTCTGAGCTTTTTTGTTGGGAAATTTGTTTGGAAATAGCCTCATGTAGGCAGGGACCAAGCGCAGAGAATTACACATGGAGTTTTATTTTTACCCAGTTGCCCAAGGAAATGTGAATTAATCGTTCTTAGGCAACCACACAGAACATTTCATGCTCTGTACTGAAGGGAAGGCAAGGATCTTGCCCAGGTGCCTGACCACACCTGCAGGGATATGGTAGGATATGGTAGGGATGAGACGCCCTCCTGGAAAGCAAGCTCCAGCAGCCAGCCTCAAAGCAGGGGCCGCTTACGTGTCTGAAGAATAAGGATTTGAGAGGTACCAACTCCCAAAACCACCACCTGGCAGGCTGCTGTCTCCAACTCTCATCTGTGAGAGAGTTCCTTTGTGGGACATTGTTTTTGGAAAGCTCTGCTAACCTGCAAAGATAGATAGATAGATAGATAGATAGAGAGAGAGAGAGAGAGAGAGAGAGG
>NW_022196905.1:166712766-166729920 GCF_008632895.1 Mastomys coucha | reverse complement strand
TTGGAGGTGCGACCGGAACAGGAGAGTCTTGAAGATAAATTTTGCCTGTTGGGTCCCTGAGAATGGCCTCTCTGTGTGAAAACTTACTTAAAATGCATCGCAGCAGACTTCCACGCATACGGTCACATCTGACCCTAGCCTCTTGATTTAAATAAAGAGGAGACAGCATGCTTCCTCCTGTCATTCGGTGGCAGACTCTGTTGATTGCTTATGTACCAATGCCCTATTGGAGACTCCTGACATTCAGAGCTGCCTGGCTGGAACATGTTTTTGGTACCAACTTGTTAAAAACAAAATCTTAAGTTTTCTTGATGTCCAGATGCTATTCGTTAATGGGAACATTGTTGCTTTGGGACCACACGGAAACGTCTTTTTCTCTTCTGAAACAAAAAGGTTCTAAGACAGAGGAGGGGAGCTTCCCTGGGTTAGGCTACCAGGATTCTTAGTCTTCTGTTCTCTCTTAGCCAGTCTGTCACCTGGAGTTGGTGACTGGTGTGGTGTTTGCTAAGGAGTCACCCTGCTCCTACCTGCATGGCAGCTCCACAGAGACAGTGTCACCTCATCACACATGGCAACCACCATCCACGCTTTTGAAAGCAAGGAGCGGGAAGGTTTTTTTTTGGGCATTATCCCTCTGCCCCACTCTCATTCCTCACTCACTCCGGCGGTTTCCACACGCAACAGTTTCCGTGCTGTTGGAGCTCAATTTGCAGAGTTTGAAATATTAGGCCTTTCAAACAGCCATCTCTACCAGATGCCAAAACCGGTCACTTCTAACAACCTCGGCTGGCACGCTGCAGAAGGTCTGGGGCTTGAGTCTTATTTTGTAGGTAACCCCTATGCTAAACTTTCTCCTTGGAGCATTGTTCTGCCCAGTTAGACGATTAAAGGGCCAGCTTCCCCAGGCCTGGGATCCTGCTGCTGAAACCCAGCCAGTTCTGTGAGAGGAGAGGGGTCATGTGGACAAAAAGCTAAGCTATGGAGTCTGCCCTCAGTCCTCACCTCAGACAGACAGCCCTCTGAGGGATGTTCAATGATAGAGGAGCCACGGCAATGCAAATTCAGTTTATTTAGGAGTGTGTTGAGATCTGGCCAAGCCAAGAGAGGCTGGGTTGTAAGCCCCTGATGAGCCTCAGCTTATCAGAGATCTGCTGAGTGAAGCCTGATCGATCACATGGAGCCGGATCGATGCAAAGAACATGAGGATTTTTATTTCAGTGCACTGAGGCTGTCCCTGACCCTCAGGAAAGGAGGCAACCCCACACAGCTTGTTCAGTGAGCTTTTATACAGTTTTCAGGGCATCAGCCATTAGACACAATGTGATTGGTAGAACAGGGTGACTTTTTAAACTGATTGGTTTTTAGGAAATGAGGTGGCAAGGACTTCCCTTGTCTGAAGATGGGCAAAGGTCCACCTGCGAACATGCCCCCACCTGAAGGTTGGTTCTCACCCTGTGATCTGAGGAATGTTAATTAGCCTTTCCCTTCCAAAGAGTTCCACTACCTTCCTAAAGTTCCTGAGCTTACCTTATTAAGGAAATTCCTGGCCTCCCAGTGTTTTTCTGGGATGTCCCTGTTTACTCAGATCTTACAGGGTCACATGTGAAACAGCATCTACCTAATTAATCTGAGAATTCTGTTAGCTATATAGTCACCAAATGAACACAGGAAAGTACCTGGACATTCCAGAATGCACAGCTGAGGGCACCTCTGGTGTGGCCCCTATGCACCCTTCTCCCAGCCCATTCCTCTTTCTCACACTCGGCAGGGGTAAAGTGTCATCCTGGAATGACAACCAAGATGAAGAATGCCAGGAGGTGGGCCGCCATTACCCAGCAGAGACTAAACTCTATCCGGAAGATCTGCTGAACTGTGGAAGCTGCTGAGTGTGGCTGTGCTCCAGGAGGCTTCCATAGTCCCACCTTGAGTTTGAGGCTATCCTGCCTACGTAAGTGAAATCCTATTTCAAAAATAAATAGGAGGCAAGATTGATAGCTCAAGGGTTAAGAGCACTTTCTACTCTTACAGAGGACCAGAGTTCAGTGCCCAGCAGCAGTATCAAATAGGTCACAACCATTTGTGACTCCAGTTCTAGGGTGTCACACGCCACCTTCTGGTCTCCACGAGCTCCCGTACACACTTAGCATATACATGCATGGGTATACACACAAACATAAAATTTAAAAATCTTTAGAAATAAATTTCTTTTTAAATTTCTTTTATTTATTTTATGTGTATGAGTACACTGTAGCTGTACAGATGGGCGTGAGCCATCATGTGTGTGGCTGCTGGGAATTGAACTCAGGACCTCTGCAGGCCCCGCTTGCTCAGGCCCCCCTCACTCCAGCATAATACACTGTAGCTGTCTTCAGACACACCAGAAGAGGGCGTCAGATCTCATTACAGGTGGTTGTGAGCCACCATGTGATTGCTGGGATCCAAACTCAGGACCTTCGGAAGAGCAGTCAGTGCTCTTACCCGCTGAGCCATCTTGCCAGCCCAGAAGTAAATTTCTTTAAGCTGTATTTGACAGTCAATTTGCTCTCTGATCACTGAATGAATGAAGTGACAATGTATAATCTAAGCAAACTGCAGCCTCCCGCAGCCCCCATCAGTAGTGGGGAGTGAAGGTTTATGGGTACCATAGAACCTACCCATGCTCCTCCGTCCACATTCTTCCCGGTTTTCACCACGTGACTGTAATTCTCTAGGGCTAAGCTTTTGTTCCTGCCTCGAACCTTGGCTGATGGGTGGCTAGAGTTTCATTTATAGTACATTCCTGCAGGCTCTGGCTGCCGGGCTCCTCCACCATGCTCGCTGACTTCTGCATTGGTTATTTACTTCTGTTCCTTTGCACTTTCCCAGCCTTGGACCCCTGGGAATTCTCCTGTGTGTGTGTGTGTGTGTGTGTGTGTGTGTGTGTGTGTGTGTGTGTGCGCGCGCGCGCGCGCGCGTGTTCCCTATGTTGGGGTTGAAGGATAGAACTAAAACTCAGACTGACCCAAAGCCATGAATGAGTGCGCACAATGGAAGTGGTGGGAAGCAGATGAGATGCAGGCCACAGTAGTGCATTGCCAGCAAAAGCAGAAAGCCCGGATCCAGAATTCAGTCCAAGAAAGATGAAATGGCTCATTGTGGTTCTTAGGTCCCTGCGGACCACAGACCCCCCCCTCCCTTCCCTCTTCACCCTTCACTGTATCCGTTCCTGTTTGTATATTCTGTTTCTAAGAACCCTTGACTCATCAAATAACAATAAGAATAGTAGCCAGCACTTACTATGTGCCAGGCTCTGTGTTCCGTTCATGGTCTGTATGATGGTTTGTATATGCTTAGCCCAGGGAGTGGCACTATTAGGAGGTGTGGCCCTGTTGGAGTAGGTGTGTCACTGTGGGTATGAGCTTTAAGACCCTCGTCCTAGCTTCCTGGAAGCCAGTATTCTGCTAGCAGCCTTCAGATGAAGATGTAGAACTCTCAGATCCTCCTGCACCATGCCTGCCTGGATGCTGCCATGCTCCTACCTTGATGATAATGGACTGAACTTCTGCACCTGTTGTCCCAATTAAATGTTGTCCTTTATAAGAGTTGCCTTGGTCATGGTATGTCTTCACAGCCGTAAAACCCTAACTAAGACAGTCTGTGATGCTTTATGATAACCTCTGAAGCCTAAAAATAAAATGATTTGGGATTAAAACAATAAGCTGAGGAAATGTGCTCAGGAATACAGAGAGGCTGACAGCTTTCTCCTTTGTAGTGTTTCTCGACTTGCCTTTTCCTTTCACAGCTAAAATCCTCTGTGCAGTGGTGGACGCTCAGTGCCTCCCTCTCCTGACTCTACACCACTGACTTCCACCGCTGTGATTCTGTCAGAATGTTTCTCCACTCGGCCGCCCTGACTTTCTTCTGGGCAAACACGATGTTTCTCCCTCCTTATCTTTTGGGACCTCATGACAGGATTGGGTTTTGTTAACTGACCAGGCTTCTAGACACACTTCCTGCTCTTTCCTCTTCTGCTTGCCATTTGCCAAGTACTTCCTTGTGCAGTCTGAAAGCAGGAGGCAGCCCTGTCCTGGCTGGAACTGTCCTGTCTCTGCCATGGATTCCAAATTGGCCCATGTGACTCACCTCTTCATTCTTGTGCTTCATAGACATCTCACAGAATAAGGCCCCCAAACAAAGATCTCTTCTTCCTCCAATTAGTTTGATGCACTTACAAGTATCTCTAAAGGGAATGGAAACTCAGGAGACAGCTCAGTTGGTTCTGCAGTAGCCTTGTATGAATAAGGATCAGTTTGATTCCTAGTACCCATTATGAAAAGGCCAAAATGCCATTGCAATCACTATGTGGAGGAGCCAGAGTCAGGTGGATACGCACACACACACACACACACACACACACACACACACACACACAGAGGCTCACACTCTAATATCCTGGAGTCATTTTTCCACCAGATGACCCCAGAACTCAACACTCTCCCCAGCTCTGTGTTGTTTTTTGTTTTACCTTTTTGTTGATTCCTTGTGAATTTCATATCATGCAGCCCAGTCTCATTCATCTCCCCGTCCCTTCAGACCCACTCCTTGGCCCTTGCAACCTCCCCCAAAAGAAAAAAACATCTCATTGTGGAAGCCATAGTAGTGTGTTACAGTGTCTCCCACAGTATACCCTTTTGTCCACACACTTCTTTACTTGCAAATGTTCATTGCAATGACGCGTTGGTCTGGTTCAAAAATCCTCTGGCTTCTGCTACTCTATCAATACTGGAACTTTACTAGGACTCCCCTCAGATAGCCTGTTATTGCCCTGTGTCACAGCGATCCTGCATCTTGGGACCTATGACATAGGCCTCTTTACATACTCCAGTAGTTCATACATGGGGCAGATACTGCTGTGGGCCAACTCAATGCCCTGGGTCTCGGCCTGGGTGGTAGCTGAGCTGTTTAGCTCCCTGGCTCTCTCTGCACCACTAGGGTGAGCTCTCCCACACTGTTCCAGCCAGTTCCCCCAATGCTACAGGCAGCAGAGGGTAGAGCCAATTCTCCTGCTCTCATGCCCTTGATGCCTGCTCACCTATGATCATGCCAGCATGACCCCCTCTCTTGTGCTGCTCAGTCGAGGTTCAGGGCCCACTCTCCCAAGTGCTGCAGCCTGCAAGGGTTAGCTGTTCTCCTGTCTTTGATAGCAAGGGGGTGGTGGCAGGGATGAGCATGTCTCCCCCCAGCTCTAGCCTTATACCACTCACCCCTATTGGTCACATGACCCGCTGGCTCATCTCAGAGACCTATCTGTTAGTACCTTGAAATTTTTTCCTCTGTTTAACTTGAAACCAAAAAATGTTAACATTTTTAGAATAATATTTTGTATGGACAACCCACTTTTAGAAATACCATTCATATATATATATATATGAATATATATATATATATATGAATATATATATGAATATATATCATATATATATGATATATATATATCAAAGACTTGATACACAAGAATCTCAACTTAAATAGACAAGAATAGGGGATGGATTAATACACAATGGTGTGTTCACTGCAAAGATTGAACATCATGCTTCAAAAGATGCTTGATCATGCAGGGGAAATACTCCTTCTATGCTGTCCAGTGAGAAAATAGGAAGGGAGGTGTGAATATACTGAGCACAGCAAATGTTTTAGGGCAGTGGGATGTTCGGCATGGCACTACTTGGTAGATGTATGCTGTTAAATATTTGTCAAAACCCACAGGACTATAAGCTCAAGAATGAACCCTCAAATAAGCCCCAGACTGTCAGTAATCAGGATACGAATCTGAGATCATCAGTTGACACAAAAGTACCACCCTGCTGGGGATGAGGACAGCTTGGGAGCATGGAGCATTGTGGGAAATTCCTGTGCTGCTTCTTAGTTCTGCTGTGAACCTTAAAGAAGTTCCAGAAGTTCTGGAACAAAATAAAGAGGACCAAAAAAGAAAGGAGGCAGGGAAGATGTTAGAGGAAAGAAGGGGAAAGAGAAAAAAAAAAAAAAAGAGTCCAGGACCAGCAAGATGGCTTAGCAGGGAAAGGTGCTTGCCTCCCAAGTCCAGCCTGGCAATCATAGCTTGAGCCTAATTACCATTTTACTAATTTAGGTAATTTAGGAATTACCTAAAGGTGGGACTCTGCAGAGTTGTCCTCTGCCTCCCATGCACTAATAATAATAATAAATAATAAATTTTTAAAGCCAGCCAGAAATGTGAATGATGCCCAACTCAGTCCGTTCTTCTCCTGGCTCGTGGCATGCTAACACACTCATATTCTTTGAGTTCTACTGAGATTTTCTTTTGAAAGACAGACATGTCAGGAGAAACTGGGACAAGGTTTGAAACGGAAGATGAAGTGTGAGGCTATTTTGATGTGCCAGGCCTGCCCCACCCTCCTCATCATTTATTTCCTGAGCTGATTTTCAACCCTGTGAGTTTCTGGTACCTGAGACCAGTACAAATGGTTGTTTCCCACACCCCGACTCTGTCCAGTGGAGGGTCACCCAGCCTTCCAACACTTACTTGACATCTGTTTATATAATCACTTCATGACAGAACTCAAGAGGTCTGGTGCTTTCAATTCTCTTCTGACTCAATCATCACATTGTACTGTTTTTCTCATAAATAGATGCATTAAATGAAACCTGGCAGATGGTCCTATTACATCTGTATAAGAATCATGAGTTACCTTTTTAAAAAATGTATCTTGTGAGCTGAGGGTGTGTCCCAGTGACACAGTACTTGGTTAGCATGAATGAGGAGATGGGTTCTACACCTAGCACTGAGACAGACAGACAGACAGACAGACAGACAGACAGGCAGGCAGGCAGGCAGACAGACAGGCCCTTCAATACATACTTTCTTAGTATGTTCGTTCTTTTCACCCATCTAACTCTGTTCATTCTTTAGGTCTCAGCTCTGATGTCACCCCCTTAGAGAGGCCATCTCAAATCTACAAGACCTTCCTAATTCCTTCTCTTATTGATCTATGACTCAGAAGTCACAATATCAGTTGCAGCCTAGATAGATGGCAAACACTCCAAATGATGGGTCCACTCAGTATACAGTTTATGATCTGTGTTTTTTGTGCTTCTGGGAATCAAACTGCCTGGCACTTACATTTCCTTCTTTGTATTTTTCTTTCTTCCTTTCTAGATTTGTTGTGTTGTTGTTGCTGCTGTTTTTCAAGACAGGGTTTCTCTGTGTAGCCCTGGCTATCCTGGAACTCATTCTGTAGACCAGGCTAGCCTTGAACTTAGAAATCTACTTGTCTCTGCCTTCCAAGTGCTGGGATTAAAGGCATGTGCCACCACCGCCCGGCTTCTAGATGTTTTAAGACAGGGTCTTGTTGTGTAGCTCATGCTGGCTTCAGATTCATGCCAGTCCTGCCCATCTCACAAGTGCTGGCATTACAGGTCCCTGCCTCCATACTCTGCTTATAATATTCTTCATTTTATACATTTTTCTATAAGGAATAGGTATACTTTTATAATGTTTAAGACAGTATCTCTAATCATTACATTCAAAAGGAATAGAGAGACCAAAAAGAATAGCAGTATTCTCATCGTATATTGATTGCCTCTTGCATCTCTACAAAGCCTCCCTCCTCCAAAATCTAGCCTGCCCAGATTTCTCCCCACATAAACTCCTATTGCAAGTTGCAGTTGTAGTCATGTCTATGCAATCATCCTTACCACAGAATTCAGTAACAAGATAATGTATGTGTACATGCATGCATGTGTCTGTGTGTATGTACATGTGTGTGTTACAGCTCCTACTCAAAAGAGTTTATGGTGTAGTGGAAAGGCAGAAGCAGTGTGTACAGCTCAGCACGTGCTTAGAATAAATAAGGCTGTGGGTTCAGTCCCCAGCACAAAACAAACACAGAGGTACTAGGAGATACTATCAAACCAAGTGTCATGACTTTAGACAAATGTTCAGCCTTGAGCTCACGGAGGCCAGGATAATTTCATGCCCTGTTGTGATTTCAGCTTTGCCGTTTAGACATCTTGTGAATTAAGCTACAACAGTGTAGCTACACAGAAGGGACAATCCCACCTTGCCTGCTTTAATATGGTACACTATGTCCGTTGTAGCCTAGAAAGATGGCAAATGTTCCCAGATATGGGGTTTCTTCCCACCCAGGTCAATGGGCTGGGTCCACTGGGAAGACTTAGTTTATCTTGGACAGGGGAGCTTGCCTGGGGCATTCTCTCACCTTATCACAATGTGTCTGTTCCCACTGTGTGAGTGTTCTCATTGTCTAAACCTTGTGTTTGATTTCTAGACCCCTGGGATGGCTTATGGGAAATGAAGAAACTACTTAGAGGCTGGATTAAAGATGCCTGTGTCCACTCAAGAGCTCTTTTGCAATTGGAGACAAGCAACGGCCCCTTCCTACAAGTTGGGTTCTTATGGGAACCCAGAGTACAGACAGCAACAGTGCTTCTAGAAGGTGAGTCTTGGCTTAAATAGAAGCCTTAGGCCATTCAACACCTAACTCTTTGCTCTGACCGCAAGAGCGCCACCTGATGGAAAGCCTTGCTTCTGCAGCATCTCTAGCGGAGGGGGCATGAAAGTCAGGTCAGAGCTGAGTTGACACATTGTAGCTTCCCACCCTCTGACCTCAGAGCTCTCTCCCACCTGTCCACGAAAATGCTGCCATTGTGCACAGTTGAGAGCTTTCGCTGGGAACATTATTACCCAGCCGTTTCTACGCATAGGCTTGCTGACAGTCGAATCAGGAGCAGAAAATCAAGTGGACCAGAGGAATCGGGCTGGGAGAGGGAGTCACTTCGAATCATAGTATTCTATGTGTTGCATTCCCAGGTGTCCTTAGAAACTGTCCTAAAAATGTCTTTTTGTCCTTCCGACTTCAGAACTATTTCACTATCCTCCTGCGTCCTTTGCTGTTGAAAGCTCCTGCCCAATCTGAGTTTCCTTGGCAAGTGAGACTCCACTAGACCTTTCTGTATCTTCTCCCAAAGATGTCAAAATTTATCACACAGTTCCTCCCATTTCCTTACTTCGTCTCTCCCCCTTCACATTTTTGTACTGGGAGTGGAACCCAGGACCACAGCATGCTAAATCGCACTCTGTCACGGTGTTGCACGCCCAGTCTCCTGCCCCCTTAGTTGTCTACGATGCTGATTCCATCCTAGGCAGGATCGGCCGGGGGGGGGGGGGGGGGGGGGGGGGGGGGGGGGGTGTTAACCCATGCTGTTGAATTGCTTTGCAGGAGAAACCACGCCGGGCCAGCACTGGCTAGCCACTAAGGATATAAAGTTTCTCAGAAGCTGGTGTGGTGACCTAGTAGGAGTCTCAGTACCACACTGCGAATCTCTCTGAATGTGACAGCCCTGAATACAGCAGAAGCAGCCAAGTGCAGGGCTGGAATGCCAGGCAACTGAGCTCTCTGCTCCCAGTGAGGCCTCTCAGGCCACTCTAGGACAATGTAAAAGATTGTCATGTGTTCTTTGCAACTTGGCTGAGATAGTTTGCACGCAGGCCTGGGGGCCATATTGTTCTTCCTCTCTTGGCAGATCTTTGGCACCCAACTCTCCCCTCTGGCTGCCCGTAGGCCTCCCTGCAGCTCTGCTTTGGCCTGATTAATAGAGTCCAGCTTTCCCCAAGGTGCCTAGGCGGTGGGGGTTAAGTCATGCTAAGAGGCTCTAATTGACTGGTCACTTTTATTTTGGGGGGGGGAGGTGTAGACTTCCTGTTTACAGCTCTTTCCTATACAAAGCAAGGCAGACACATGATGTTTTAAGAGTTTCTTCATTCAAGGATAGCCAAGAAACAAAACCCGGAGTCTGCTAAGAAAACAATAGAAGCTGGGACTGCAGAGCATTCTGGCTCTGGGAAACGACTGGGTCCCTTTGCGGGGGTGGCTGCCACCGCTACGATCTGCGTGATGACTGCCAGTTATTAAGCCTGTCTGGCCGAGGGGGAAACCAATGAAGAAAACAATAAAAGGGAGATAAATGGCTCCTGAGAAATAGGAGCTATGCAGACTGTGGGGGGTGGGGGAGGGGGCGGGGATGGGGGATGGGGGGATGGATCCCCAGCACTGGTTTAGAGGGGGGTGGGGGGATGGATCCCCTGCACTGGTTTAGAGTTTATAGCCAGGAGGATAAACACCACGTAATTCACAAACGATTACCATTTGGAGATGATAAAACAAATTAAAAAAAAAAAAATCCCTGGAAGGAAAGTTTACAGGACAGAAATCGTGATATCCTGTGCAGAACATTCATGAGTTCTGTCTTGGGTCTGGGGTGTGCTCAGAAATAGCCTTCCAGATTGGCTTCCGAGGTTGTGGGGGCCCCAGGAATCTCTCCCTTACATCACTGGAAGATGGCTCTCCACCCATCCTAGCATTGAAGGGGAGGAGGGGTGAGTCCTGGCACATCCTTGTCCCGGTGCAGGGCGAGGCTGCTGTGCTCCGGAAAGCACCCCTCCTCATCTTTCCAAGTCCAAAATGCCGACCGCGCAGAGGCTGAAAAGATGTTAAGCAAAGAGTTCCCGACTTTCCAGAAACACGGAACTTATGGGATCTACGGAACTGGTATCTCAGTCTTGGTGTGGCTGGAATGTCCCCGGGGTGGTTGGAATGTCCCTGCTGCTTCTGAAATCCTGCACTTGGGCCAGAGGGTCACTCCCATCCTCTGAATCCCAATTGCCAACAGCTCAGATGCAGGCAGCCGGCGCCCTCTTGAGGAAGAAATGCGTCCCTGCCCAGCGGGCTGGAAAGCTAAGGCGGTCGCTAGGTGCTGTGGGCCTCCTCTGCACCCCAGAGCGCCTAGGGGAAAACCCAGGCTTTCCTTGAAGACTCCGGTTTCAGTTCCAGCTGGTCCACTGGCTCCCAGTGACTAATGAGGCACCTCTGCATCAGCGCTCCGCGGGAGCTCTCAGGACTTCTCAAGGGAGTAGGCAATGAGCAAGCACAAAGGCATGGGTCAGTTGCAGCCCTGAAATGTCTGATCGTTGCCGAAAGGCTCCCTAACACCCTATGAATATGGCAGAAAGTGTGGTGGGTAAAGAAGATAGGAGCGAGCAGCACATAATACAATGTCATGTCTACATTAGCTCCTGCCTGCGGTCCTGAAGACCTGGGAGCCAGAAGGATCCCTAGTTTGAGACCCTGCTTCCAAACAAACCCTAAAGAGATACAGGATGGGTTGACGGCTTTGAACATCCCAGAAAGCAACAGGATACAGGCAGTTGGGGATGGAGAGGTGGGAACCACTCTCAGGTGTTGAGAGTAGGCAAGGAAAGTCTGACAACAAAGACATCCTAAGTGAGAGGAGAGGCGTGACCTTATTGAAGCGAGTTACCTTTGGCCAAGGCAACAGAGGCCACACCCTGGGCCGTGGGATTCGGAGACTCACAGGCATCGGTGTTTACTCATCTTGTTCAGACTCCAAGCAGATGCTTCTCTGCCACCTCATCCGCATGCGTCACTGTTGTGGGTTGTGGTCTGCCAAAGTTGAGACAAACACAGGGTCACATGGCTGAAGCGCTTGGGTAAGAGGACAAACAGATTACTGCACCCAGGGCTCCTTCTTAGATAACGTCTGTGCAGTGGGCTGAGCCAAGGATGGTGTCCTGGAGTTCTGGACATCCTCTGTGTCCACGCTTTGCAGATGCCCAGGGGCTAAAGGAGTACCTGCAGCCAACGCATATAGAATGAGGAACATTTTATAGTGTTAACCTTAAATTTGCTACCTGTCCGATGCTTGAAACATGCCAGTTCTTTAACTTAATAGCCATCTGGAGCTGGGCAGTGGTGCTCTAGGCAGATGTTTGGTCCCATCTCTGGGCAGAGGCAAGTGGATGTCTGAGCTCAAGGCTAGCCTGGTCTACAAGTAAGTTCCAGTACTACACAGAGAAACCCTGTCTCAAAAAACTCAAAACTAAAACCAAAACTAAAACCAAATCAAAACCAACCAAACAACCCCCCAACAGCCAGATGGGTACAAAACACTAAAGCTGAGAACACTAAGGGTTGTAGCTTAAAGGAGTATATATTTAGCATAATTGAGGCCCAGGTTCAATTCCTAGGAAAAAGCAAACAAGCAAACAACAAAAACACAAGTAAAAGAACAGTTTTATAGAGCTAGAGAGATGGCTCAGTGGTTAAGAGCACTGCTCTTCCAGAGGTCCTGAGTTCAATTCCCAGCCACCACATGGTGGCTCACAACCATCTGTAATGGGATCTGATGCCCTCTTCTGGTGTGTCTGAAGACAGCTACAGTGTACTCATATAAATAAAATAAATAAATCTTTCTTAAAAAAAGAACTGTTTTATATAATTTAGTTGAATTCTCAAATAGTTTTTCAAATAATTATTATAAAAATTCACGCCACACATTTGAATATGAATTTATGTAATTATAAATAATTTTGAGTATTTGAGTAAAGTAACTTTTTTTGAAAGCATACATAAAAACATTTTAACTTCTAATTTATGGTTGTTATATTTTAAGTGATAATATGCTTACGTTCTGTACACATTGAAACAACAGCGTTTAAAACCCTTCTTTATGGTTCACCTTAATAGAACATAAAATACTTGATGGTGACCATAGTAATGATTTTCCTTAAGTGGAAAGTATCTCTGTACAATAAATGTATACTTTGTTATAAATAATGCATGTCCCCATTTGATTACTTATTCAAGTTCCACTAGACAAAAACCCAGAACACTCAGACATGCACAGTAATAATTGAATTCACTTGTTCTATTTTGCTCACATGTGTTGAGCACAGACTTTTCAGTTTTGTCATTAGGAAGAATTTGTCATGGTTAGGAACAGAGGACATATTTTATGTGACAGTTTTTTAGTGTCTTTTTTGTTTGTGTGAGTTCCTGGAGATGTGGTATACATGACCAATCTGTAGCATTGGTCAAGGTCCCTGTTAGGGGAAGATCTGAGAGGAAAAACAGATATATTGAAGACACAGAAACAGCAAGGTCCTGGGCATGTTTGAGGGTCAGAAAGGGACCTGTCAGGCAAGGCTAGAGGAACATAGGCAAGCCTAGCCACCATGGGGCGTTTGGAGGATTCCACACTAACACTGGGAAGCCATTGGAGTTTAATCTATAGATGGTGGGTGATTCTGGTTGCTGTATGACGGAGAACAAGAACAGAAATTGGGCCCATTGGGAGCCTCTTGCTTTGGCACTGATGAAATACCCGGAATGGCCTGTTTCCTTTGAGAGCTGATCTGAGGCTTCATCTGAGGGAGGAGTTGACCAGCCTCACCGGTGGATTGAGTGTTCTTGATGGCGAAAGGAGACATTGCTTTCTACGCCGTTCGTTTGTGTGGCTGGGTTTGCAGCATCTGTAGAATTGCTTCTAGGACTTCCCCAGAGATGCCCAGACATCTATGCAGATACTCATACCAGGTTTGCATCTAGCCTATGCTTACCCCTCCATGTGCTTCAAATCATCTACACTTAAGATCCCTAATACAGCGCAAATGCTGAGTCTAATTGTTACACTGCATTGCTTAGGAAATTATGACGCACGAAGACCGTATGTGATCCATAGAGACGGAAAATGGTCTTACTAGCAGTATTTGTTTGGATCTTTATATACGGACGGAGCCCATAGATTTGAAGGTCCCATAAACATACATACATACAGACAGACAGACAGATGTATAGATATAGGTAGATATTTAAGATAGAAATTTGGCTTTGTACAAGTGTGTGAGTTTCTGATACTAGGGGAGAAATGAATGAGGCAGCAGAAATTTTCCTATAGTACCTGCTCACAGCCTTATCAAGTTTGCAGGGCTCCCTGGAGCTTGTCACCCACATCCGATCAAGCAGTCAGTGCTGCTACAGGGTTCTCACAGAATGGCTCAACTCTTTGCTAAGCTCCCTTTCGGCCTTGAAATCCCAGTCATCCGGTAACACAGTGGGACTCTGAGGATCTGAATTTTCAAAATGAATACCCCCCCCCCCCGAGACCTCTTCCAAACTGGGATTATGGGCATGTATCACAACACAGTGCTGAGGATCAAATTGGCTCCTTTGCCAACTGAGCTACATGCCCAGCATTCCCAACAGGACTTCCCAAAAGACTGAAAAGGCATGAGTCAGTAGAAGTTTTCTCTCCAACCATCTTCCAGCTGCCAAATCACACTGCTGGGATCATGCAGTCTGCCTCTCTGTACAGGTCGTGTTTTTGAAATGAGCAAGTTACATAAACCCATAAGATGTCACGAGGTATCCAGTAGAGTCATAGCTCTGTGTACTCAAAGCCACAAGATATCAGAACAGGGGACCTCAGGGCCAGGGTTATAGCTCAGTGGTGGAGTCCTTACTCAACACACCCAAGGCCCGAAGGTCTATCCCTAGCACTGGTGGGGAAAAAAGAATGAATGAATGAATAAATAAACAAATAGAAAAAGAAAAAGGAACTTGAGAGCTCAGCTGCTCAGCCCCTTCGTGGCCCTGATGAAGTGGGGATTAGAACTTCATTGTGACATTGGATGGCCACATAGCTGGCTAGTGACAGACATGAGCTGGCCCCTAGGCTGAGACTTCAAGTGCACTTCCCATAAGTACAGCCCCTGCCCCAGGGTAACACGACAGATCACACGGTTGAGAACGTGACAGTGAGTAGGTTTAATTGTCTTCCTGCGGCAGTGATAGACTTAGGTCATTTCCTAGTGGTAGAGTCTTAACAAGCCTCGTGGAGTTCAGAGTTCTTTTCTAAGGGTAGTAAGCTTGACCTGGTCTCAACCACCAATCATCCAGTCCACCAGCATCTGTTAAGGACCTTAGCCTGTGTAGCTAAGGCTGTGGAGAGTGGGGCCTCAGTGGTCCTGGTGTGTGTGTCTGTGTGTGTGTGTGTGGTGGTGTTAGGGGTGGAGAAACTGATGTGACTGTTCCAAACAAGATTGTCCATGTGTTTACAGAGGGTCACCAGGGATGACTCAACACTGACAGAAAAGTCAGGGGAGGGGAGACACATGCAACCCTGGGCAATACAGAGGGACTAACAGGAACTAAGCAGGCCAGAAGGAAGCCAGAGGCAATGGCAGTTCTGGGAACAGCTTGTTGCAGAGACAAAGTAGCAACCAGCAGGATCTGAGACTTCTGGAGGGTGGTACCAAGACCTTGGTGAGGACTGGGGGGTGTGGGTAGGGGGACAGAGGGAGCCAGGAGGCTGAGGTGGGCAGAGCCATGGTCTCAGTTAGAGTTTTACTGCTATGAGCAGACACCATGACCAAGGCAGCTCTTATAAGGACAACATTTAATTGGGGCTGGCTTACAGGTTCAGAGGTTCAGTCCATTATCATCAAGGTGGGGAGCATGGCAGCATCCAGGCAGGCATGGAGCTGGAGGAGCTGAGAGTTCCACCTCTTGTTCTGAAGGCTGCTAGCTAAGAGAAGACTGGCTTCCAGGCAGCTAGAGTGAGGGTCTTAAAGCCCACACCCACAGTGACACACTTCCTCCAACAAGGTCACACCTACTCCAACAAGGCCACACCTCCAAATGTTGCTACTCCCTGGGCCAGGCATTTTCAAACCACTACAGCCATCTACTGAAGAGATATTGGATGGATCTCAGAGCCCCTGGGCCCTCATGCTATTTATTCCAGGGGGTCAAGAAATGCCCTAAATGAGGGCTACATTCCCATCATGGCGGCTCCCTGCCTCCCTCAGCATCCTTCCTGAGCAGACTTTTTAGATAAGCGAACTACACAGAGTTAACAATCAATGATCATCCTGGGGCTTCAGGGAGGGGTGGGAAGGAGCCCCAGGGCGGGCTGTGTGAGAGCCAGGCCTTCCTATTCCTTTCAGCAAGGATGTTTACAGCCGGTCTGGAGCCTTCTTTTGCCTTACATGGGATGCTACCCACTTCCCACTGACACACACCTAAGCAACATAAAGCTCCTTAGCTTATCCCATAATGTGGAATCGGCTCAACGGAAGGCTCCAAGGTCATTAATCACAATACCAGGTGCTTCCTATATATCAGCAGTTCTTGACCCATGGGTTGAGACCCCTTCAGGATCAAACGACCCTTCCACAGGGGTCACGTATCAGATATCCTGCATACCAGATATTTACATTACAATTCATGACAGTAGCAAAATGACAGTTCTGAAGTAGCAATGGAATGACTGTATGACTGTGGGGTTCCCACAGCTGTATTTAAAGGCCACAGCATTAGGAAGGCTGCTGTTCTAGACATGTTATAGTCACGGGTGTTGTGATGCGCATGTGTCAATGGGGACTCTGGTTTCTGTCCTTTGGGGCTTTTTCTCCACCTGTGCAGACTCTGCTTAGACTGGATGGGGACAGAAGAGCCGTGGAGGCCCCGGATTGTGCCTGTGCACCCTTCAGGTGTGGCCTCTCTGTGTGCACCACCCTTCAGGTGTGGCCTCTCTATGTGCACCACTCTTCAGGTGTGGCCTCTCTGTGTGCACCCTTCAGGTGTGTACACCCTCACCCCACAGCCGGTTTACATCACGTCCCCAGCAGCTCTTATGAGAGGCTAAATGTGCTTTGGGGTTCTGAATCTTTTCAGATTTTGAAAAGGTAATACACAGTACATGTACTTTTTGGCATGCTGAAACTCCTCTAGGGTAAGAGTACCTTGTGGTCAAACAGACAGTGCTGTTTGCTTTTCCATGTAGTGCTATCAGCACACAGTAGGGCCTTGTGGAACTTACGTAGGGCAGGGCTAATCCAACCGCTCAGTGAGTCCACTAAGGCGCCCCCGTGCAAGTGCGCTTGCATGCTTGCACACGCATGCGCGCACGTGTATGTATGTGTTTACAGGTCTTAAGTAGCTCAAGGCGGTCTTAAACTGGGTATGTATACGAGGTTGGCCTTAAGTCTTGGATCCTTCTGTCCTTGCTTCCCAAATGCTAGGATTGCAGGTCTGTACCATTAGCACAGTTGGGACCTTCAGAACTTGTCCTCAGTTTTTGGACTCTGTGGGTTAGGGGTCTAGAGAGGTGAAATCATGAGCCTTAGGTTGGTTTGCCTAGGGTTATCACGTGCCTATGTCAGCCCCCTACCGCCCACGCTTCTACCTCATGGTTCATGACTGGCACCTGATAGAAAACATCTAATCTGTCTACTGAGATGACTCTCAGCAGAAAAAA
>NW_022196905.1:166707950-166712756 GCF_008632895.1 Mastomys coucha | reverse complement strand
AAAAAAAAATGAAGTTGGGAGTTTCTTTTAAAAACAGCAATGCCGCCATCTACTGGACACTTTGAAAATGACATCTGTCCACCAAAACCAATTCACTGTCCTGGCAAAGGGTTCGAAGCAGCCTCCGAATTGTCTTTCCTTTCTGTACAAATGTATTTCAGGGCCCAGGATGGAACTACTTACTCCTATATAATTTGTACCTTGAGATGCTAATAGCAGTAGCAGCGAGTAAAGCCTCAGCTCTAATAATGTGACCTCTGGCCAGAGACTCATAAAGTACCAGTTTCACGGCTTCCTAGTTAGCCAAGCTGACAAAAGAGAGGGATTGGGGAGAGGGAGGGTGAAGACGAAAATAACAAACTTAGAGGTCAAAGGGTGTCACTACAACGGACTCCACTGTAATGCAGAGCGTCATTAAAGAGTCCCATGAAAACCACCCTCTGAAAAGCTGGATGAATAGAAGAATTTCTAAGTGTGTGTCATTCACCAAAACACAACCCAGAAGTCAGAAGTGACTTAAACAGACTAATTCCAAGCAACAAGCTGGGATCTTCACTCAAAAGCCTGGACTGATCTGAGCCACTGCTCAGTCTTATCACAGTTCCCAGGAGACCTGAGGCCAATTCCTCAAACTAGGGAGCACGGAACACTGTCAAATCCTCTCTGAAATCAGCATTATTTTGATGCCCAAACTAGGTAAAGACACAGAAAAAAAGGAGAAAGAAACAGAGAGAGAGAGAGAGGGAGAGAAAGAGAGAGACAGAGAGAGAGGGAGAGAGGGAGAGGAAGAGGGAGAGAGAGAGGAAACTATAGAGCAATTTGTTTGATGAAAATAGTTGCAAAAATTCTCACCAAGATACTTGGAAACTGAATTCAGGGACACATTAGATTACACCTTATGGTTAAATGGGCTTCCTCACAGAAAAGTAAGCTTGATTCAACCTATGTAAGTCGGCAAGTGTAATTCACCATAGAAATAAAGTTAAGGTCAAATATCACAGAGGCATTTCAATTGATGCTGAAAAAACCTTTGACAAAGTTCAACATGCCTTCAGGATTAAGGTTCTGGAGACTTTAGGAACTACACACCTCAAAATAACACCATAGATATACACATGCACATGCACATGTACATATACATACACATGCACATACACATACACATGTACATACACATACACATGCACATACACATGCACATACACATACACATGCACATACACATGCACATGCACATACATATGTACATGCACATACACATATACATACACATACACATGCAATACACATACACATGTACATGCACGTGCACATACACATACATATGCACATGCACATGCACATACACATACACATGCACATACACATACACATGCACATACACATGCACATAAACATTCACATACACATGCACATGTACATACACATACACATACACATGCACATGCACATACACATGCACATACACATACACATGCACATACACATGCACATAAACATTCACATACACATGCACATGTACATACACATGCACATACACATACACATGCACATACATATGCACATACACATGCACATGCACATACATATGTACATGCACATACACGTATACATACACATACGCATGCAATACACATACACATGTACATGCACGTGCACATACACATACACATGCACATGCACATATACATGCACATACACATGCACATACACATACACATTCACATACACATGAACATGCACATACACATGCACATACACATTCACATACACATGCACATGTACATACACATGCACATACACATACACATGCACATACATATGCACATACACATGCACATGCACATACATATGTACATGCACATACACGTATACATACACATATGCATGCAATACACATACACATGTACATGCATGTGCACATACACATACATATGCACATGCACATGCACATACACATGCACATGCACATACACATATACATGCACATATACATACACATATACATGCACATGCACATATACATATACTTGCACATACACATACACATGCACATGTACACACACATGCACATACACATACACATTCACATGCACATACATATGCACATACACATGCACATACACATTCACATACATATGCACATACACATACACATGCACATACACATGCACATACACATGCACGTACACATGCACATACACATTCACATGCACATACACATTCACATACACATGCACATGTACATACACATGCACATACACATGCACATACATATGAACATACACATGCATATGCACATACACATGCACATACACATACACATGCACATACATATGTACATGCGCATACACGTATACATACACATACACATACATATGTACATGCACATACACATATACATACACATACACATGCAATACACATACACATGTACATGCACGTGCACATGCACATACACATGCACATGTACATACACATGCACATATACATACACATATACATGCACATATACATACACATATACACGCACATGCACATATACATATACTTGCACATACACATGCACATATACATATACAAACATAAATCTGTAGCTAACATTGTATTAAATGGAGACAAACAATATTTTCTCTAAAAATCAAGAATGAGACATTGTTGCCACTCCCATCGCTCATGCTTTACATAGGGCTTCAAGTCTTAGCAGTGGTTAATTTGACCAGAGAAAGACATAGGGAAAATGACCCCCTCTTGCAGAAGACATGATCCTTTACTTAAAAGACACTGTAGCTACCTTGCCTGGCCTCAGTAGGAGAGGATGTGGCTAGTCCTGCAGTGACCTGATGTGTGTGTATGGTGGGGGCGGGATAGTGGAGAGGTAGAGGTCGGTGGGGGAAGGTGATACCTAGAGGAGAAGCGGTGGGGGGGGGGAAGGGAGGTTCTGCCTGAGTGGGTGTGGGGATGATGGGGGAGCTGATATTGGGATGTAAAGTGAATAAATAAACAAATGGGGGGACCACTATAGCGCCTACTAGAAAACTCTTAGATCTAATAAAAACAGTAAGGCTGTAGGATGCAGACTCAGTATATTACAAGTAGCCATTGCCACTTCCTGATGTGCTGGCTAAGTTTATGTCAACTTGGCTCAAGCTAGAGCCATCTGGGGAGAGAGCCTCAGGAATGTCCCCATGACAGCAGCGGGAGGCAAATCTGAGGGCATTTTTTTTTCTTTTCTTTTCTCCTCTTCCTTCTCCTCCTTTTTCTTTTTGTTTGTTGCTGTTGATGATGTTGTTGTTTTGTTTGTTGTTTCACGATAAGGTTTCTCTGTGTAGCCCTGGCTGTCCTGGATCTCACTCTGTTGTAGGTCAGGCTGGCCTCGAACTCCCAAGTGATGGGATTAAAAGTGTTTGCCAACATTGCTCAGCAGGGGGCATTTTCTTATTAACAATTGATGGCTGAGGACCCAGCCTCTCGTGGATGGGGTCATCCCTGGGCTGGTGGTCCTGGGTTCTATAAGAAAGCAGGCTGAGCAAGCCAGGGGGAGCAAGCCAGTAAGCAGCATCCCTCCATGGCCTCTGCATCAGCTCCTGCCTGCAGGTTCCTGCCCTGCTTGAGTTCCTGCCCTCACTGCTTTTGATGATGAACTGTTTTACATAACTGTGAGTGAAATTAACCCTTTTCTCCGCAAGTTGCTTTTGGTCATGGTGTTCTATCACAGCAACAGAGACCCTTCCTAAGATACCAGAACTCTAAAACATGCCTTTACTTTAAAAAATTATTTTGTACTCTTGTATCAAGTTACCACAGTAAGAGCCAAGACTTTAAGCTCTACTAAATATAAAACAAACAAAAACACTTTATATATTTATGTTCATTTAAGAAAATATTAGTAGTGATGTATTATTTTGAAATATACAGTTAATACATTTGGAGTTATTTAAAATTTATATTGAGAAAAACGTATGTGTTTTCAGTATTGCAGTAGACAAGCATCTACATAAGACTGTTAAATTGTTTATTGTTTTATATCAAACAACTTTTATAATACTCATTTTTATTGTTATAATATTTTAGAAATTTTAAAGAATATGACAAATAAGATATTGTAAGTATTGAAGGGGTGGTCTCTGGGAGGAGTTGGGGTACAACAGGAAAACAAGAATATGATTTAATTCTATTTACTTAAAATATGTTTTTAAATGTTAACAAATTCAGATAAATTGAAATCATGTAACTTTTCTCATTATAATGCAATAAAACTAAAAAAAGAAAAAATTATTTTGTATTACTCTTTAAATTTTTAAAAATAAATTTATTTATTTATTTATTCATTTATTTATTTATGTGTATGTGCATGTACACATGTGCACACCCACTATGGTGCATGTGTGGAGGTCAGAGTATACTGTGTGGGTGTCAGTTCTCTCCCACACCATGTGGGTCCTGGGCACCATGTATGTTTTGGGGATTAAGCTCCGACTTACCAGCAAGCATCTTTATCCTCTGAGCCCTCTCACTGGCCCCATTACATGATTTCTAAGTGGAGAGATGACTCAGAGGTTGAGAGCACTTGACACTCTCTTCCAGAGGTCACAAATTTAGTTTGCAACACCCAGCTCCGAGGAATCTGGTGCCCTCTTCTGGCCTCCACAAGCATGCACACATATGGTATAAATTTATACAAACACATGTGTACTAGTTAATAAAATTAAGTCTTTCAAAGCATTCTCTCTCTCTCCTCTCTCTCCTCTCTCTCTCCTCTCTCTGTCTCTCTCTCTCTCTCCTCTCTCTCCTCTCTCTCTCCTC
>NW_022196905.1:166702771-166707934 GCF_008632895.1 Mastomys coucha | reverse complement strand
CTCTCTCTCTCTCTCTCTCTCTCTCTCTCTCTCTCTCTCTCTCAAATGATTTGACATTTCCCTGCATACCACAGAGGCCCCTGTTCTCTGTCTGGCCTGGAGCATGGTCCACCCACCCTGCCAGCTCTATTTCAGCTGTATATGCTAATGTGACGTCCTGAGCTGCCTACTTCACTGTTCATGGGCTGGCTTCTCCGTCAGACCCACTTCCCGAAGCTTGCAAAGATCCTGGAATCAAGTCAGAGTTTGCTCACATCTACACAATGAAACATTAGGGTGAATTTTAATTTGCTTAGAGCAGCAAAACTTTACCCCTCCCTTAAATTCAAATATCAGTGTTTATTCTGGCTTCCAAGTCTCTGTATGATTTCACTTTTAAAATCCCCTAAATATGTTATTTATCTGTTAACTTGATAACTTACTTATGTTTGGAGACAGGTGCTCATGCTGCCTAGGTTGGTCTGAAACTTGTTTTATAGCCTAGGTTAGCCTTGAACTTCGATCCTCCTGCCTTAATCTCTTGAGTGATGGGATCCCAGTGTGCAACACAACACCTGCCTTGTGAGCATTATTTTTTAAATAGAGAGCAGATGTGAAATGAGCTTGGGACTCTCGTTTCCCAGAGATAACATTCTTCAGAGACTGTGAACACAGCTCACAGAAGAGTCATTCCAAGAGCTACTTCTTCCATGAATCTCCCATGAATCTTTTGTTTTCTCTGACAATGTCTTGAATATCTTAAAATAAACATCAAAATGAATCAGCTAAGAAAACAAGACACTACGTTCAAAAACGGCACTTTAGAAGTTGGGCTGAGTCAAACGGTAAACAGACACCACCCTTTTCCAGGTATGGAGCCCTTTGTGGTTGTTTCATTTGTTGCTTTGTTTGAGACAGGATCTTTCTATCTAGCCCAGGCTGGCCTCAAACTCTCTATCTTTCTTCTTCAACTTCCTGTGTCCTTGAAAGCAGGTGCAAGCCACTGTGCCTGCCCAAATTTTGTTTTCGAGACAGCTTTCCTTATATGTTGTCCACAGGACATAAACCGGCCCACTATGAGTATACTGTTCAATGGTTATTAGTGTCTTCAGAAAGTTGTGCTATAAGAAGAAATGAAGTATTGATGTATACATGCATAGTCATAGATGACCCCTGAGCTTGTTATGCTACATGAAGAAAGCCAGGCACAAAGGAACACATATGCGCTTGTTAATATGAAATGTCCACACTAGGCAAACTATAGAGGCCGAAAGTACCTTAGTGGTTTGCTGGCTCATGAGCTCTTCCTCTCTCTCTCCCCTTCTCTCTCTCTTCCCCTCCCCTCCCACTCCCCTCCCCCTCCTTTCCTTTCTCTCCCCCTCCTCCTCCCTCTCTCTCTCCCCCTCCCCTCCCCCTTGCTCTCTCTCCCCCTCCTCCTCCCCCTCCCTCCCTCCATCTGTGTTAAAGTTTAGAATTTATCAATTTGGAAATCAATAAAGGATATCTTTCAGAAAGATGATGTTTCAAACTTGATTGTGATAACAGTGGCTATGACAACTTGTTTCTTTCAGGTATGCACACCTCGGGGTGAGCAAGCGGTTGAATGATACAAGAACATTCATTTCTCTGCCTAAGAGATTACAAGCATCCCTTGGGCATTCCTGCATCTCCAGGGCCAGTGCTGTGTACACTGGTTTTTATAAACATTTACTAACTGAGATGAATGGATGGATGATGTGAATAGATATGAATAGAGCATCATAGGGAGTTGCTGGGATAACAGGTAACATAAATTTAAAAAAGAAGTGCTTCATACAGACACAAAGGACTGCTGCACACATGACCTCACAGAGACTGTGGCGGCATGCACAGACCATGAACAGGCTCAAGCCAGACTGAGTCCTAACACTTAGGGGGGACATGGGCCCGACTCCTGACCAGGAAGGTATCTGCAACAAATGCCAGCTAGCAAAGGGGAAGTTAGTTCTCACCTAATCTCACTGGCTAGATAAACCACATGTCAGGGTAGACCTTATGCCAGGAGAGTTTAGCCAGCACAAAATGAACTCAGTGGTATTTTTGTAGACTTTTAGTCTCATTTTACTTTGGGCATTTTTTTTGTCTTATTGGTTTTTTTGCTTGTATATTTTAGTCTTTGCTTTGTGGGATTTTGTGGGTAGGGATTGTGTGTGTTTCTTGGTTTTGTTTAGTTTAAAAAGAAACATAAAGAAATGTTAGGAGTTAATGGGATACACCTTTAATCTCAGCAGAGGCAGGCAGATCTGAGTTTGAGGATAGCCTGGTCTACAGAGTGAGTTCTAGAACAGCTAGGGCTACACAGAGAAACCCTGTCTCAAAAAGAAGAGGAGGAGGAGGAAGAGGAGGGAGAAGGAGGAAGAGAAGAAGAAAGGGGAAAAGAAAGAAAGGAAGGAAGGAAGGAAGAAAAAGGAAACATAGAAAGGACATGGTGTTGAGTGGGTGGGGAGGACTGTGGGGGGAGGACTATGGGGAGGATTGTATGGAGGGCTAATTGGGAGGAGCTGGGGAAGACAAAATGTATGATCAGAGTATATCATTTGAAAAAATTGTTTCAGCCAGGCGGTGATGGCACATGCCTTTAATCCCAGCACTTGAGAGGCAAGAGGCAGGCGGATTTCTGAGTTTGAGGCCAGCCTGGTCTACAGAGTGAGTTCCAGGACAGCCAGGGATACACAGAGAAACCCTGTTTCGAAAAACCAAAAAAAAAAAAAAAAAAAAAAAAAAGAAAAAAGAAAAAAAAAAGAAAGAAAAAATTGTTTCAAAGGCTCAGATCACTAACACCAGAAGGTATCATTGCATAATCTACACGGAGCACAACCCTCTTCTATAGAGTGGGAGTACTGTGCTTGGGGCTGCAGAGATGGCTCCGTGACACAGGAGTGTGTCCTGCTCCTGCAAAGGACCAGAGTTCAGTTCTTAGCACCTCTATCAGGCGGCTCAGAACTGTCTATAACCCCAGCTCCAGGGGAACTGCTGCCCTTTGCTGGCTTCTGAGGGCATTTGTGTACACATGCACGTACCCCAGGCCCCACCACACATATGCATAATTAAAGTAAAACCATGCCTTAAAAACCAACAAGCAATAACACTTGATAGAATTGTGATGTTGAAAATTTTTTCTGAGAATTTTCTGAACAGACTTGGCATACATAGTAGGTATGTGTTCAGTGTTGTGTCATATGCCAGCCTGACATACATAGTAGGTACTTGATCAGTGTTACATCAGAGGCCAGCCTGGCACACATAGTAGCTACTTGGTTAGTGCTAGGTCATAGGCCAGCCTGGCACACATAGTAGCTACTTGGTTAGTGCTAGGTCATAGGCCAGCCTGGCACACATAGTAGGTACTTGGTCAGTGCTGGATCATAGGCCAGAAGGTGGAGGTGTAGTTGTGAGCAGCCTGGTGTGGGCAGATGAGAAGGATCAGACGCTCATAGTCAGCAAGAGCGACAAGTGCTCTTAACCTCTGAGTCATCTCTCCAGTCTCATTGTTTTGGTTTAACACTTACTATGTTGTCCAGGTTGGCCTCAAACTCAAATATCTGCTGCCTTAGTCATCTGGGTTCTGTTAAGAGGGTGACCCTAGTTCCATCCATTTTCCTGAAAATGACATAATTTCATTTGTTTTTATCTTTTATTGTGTGTATGTGTGTGTATCACGTATTCTTTATCTATTCTAAGTGCTGCTAGTCACTTAAGCTGTTCCATGGCTTGCTTGCTGTGAATACTGCAGTAATGAGCATAGATGTTTAAATGTCTCTGTGGTATGCTGACTGAAATTCCTTTGAGTGCATATGCAGAAATGGCCAGGCTGGGTCACGTTGCAGCTTTGACATTAATGTTTTTCAGGAACGGCTATTCTAATCTCTGTAGAGGCTGCGCCAGTTTTCAGTGCTGTCAGCATGGTACGAGGATTCCCTCCTGCGGCCTCCATCCTCCCGGAACTGCTGTTCTCATCTTTAAAATACTTAGTTTGTTTTAATTGTGTGTGTGTGTGTGTGTGTTCCCTTGCACACTTATGTGCCATTGCCTGTCATCCCAGGACTGGGGAGATAGAGACAGAAGGATGCTTTGCCTAGGACTTTTTGGCCAGCCAGTCTAGCTGGACCAGTGAGGTTCAGAGAGTGAGAGACACCTGGTGCCAACCTCTGATCTGCACAATCACATGCAGGCTTGTACACACACACACACACACACACACACACACACACACACCTAGTTTAACAATTGAACACAATAGCCAGGCAGTGGTGGGGCATGACTTTAATCCCAGCACTTGGGAGGCAGAGGCAGGCAAATTTCTGAGTTCGAGGCCAGCCTGGTCTACAGAGTGAGTTCCAGGACAGCCAGGGATACACAGAGAAACCCTGTCTCGAAAAAACAAAAAAAGAAAAAAAAAGAAAAAAAACCCAATTGAACACAAGTGGACAGTCTAGTATTTCTTGCTCTCAGGATGGGAACTGGAAATGCCATGGTATTAATTTGGCTTGCCATAGCCCCATGCCCTAACCCTAAAGGCTATGCCCAATGAGTGACATATTTTTAAATCAACTTTAATATATATATACATATGATTAAATATATAAATATATATATTTAACTTCGTGTGTACCAGTTTTCTTGTCTGTTTTTTGTTTTGTTTTGTTTTGTTTTGTCTAATGCATGGAAGCTTAGATTTTTTCAAAACCTACTTAGGGTTCTTAAGCACTTCAGCCTGTGCACCAACCAGAGGTAGGGGAAAGAAGTTTAATAGGAAAGCAGGGTTGTGGACCTGCTTAGAAGCAGTTCCTTGGGGAGGTTCCATTCTTCGTTGTTAGGAGACCAGCAGCCCAGTTCAATAGCAAACACCAAACATGAATCAGTAGAAGTGGCAAGATCCAGCAGAAGCTGCAAGGCTCTGCCAAATCTGCTGAGTCAGCAAATGTGGCCAAAACTCAGCCAGAACACCATAAGATGTTCTTTGGTGCATTTCTCTCTATGAAGGGAAAGCCAGCAGCGAGGCACTGCACCATGTAGCAACACAAGGGCATCCTCTCCCTGTCTGTAGGCTTCTGCCACGCACACTTGCGTGATGGCTGTATTTGAGGTGAAAACTTCAAGGAAAGTCAGCCTCCTGCCTCCACATTGTTGCCTGGCACCCCAAAC
>NW_022196905.1:166692752-166696095 GCF_008632895.1 Mastomys coucha | reverse complement strand
GCCCACCTGGCCAGAATCCCGTGTCCCGCGGAACAGGGACCCCGCGAGAAATCCCGGTCCGTGACAGGCTTCCATTTATAGTTTTCTAAATACCATGCACCCTCTCAGGTGATGTTTTCAGCAACACATCACATGGACTCTCACAAGACAGTTTCCAAAAAAATATCACGTGACACACTTGGTTGTTAAAGAACCAGAAATTTCCACTTCACATGTATGTCTGTGTTAAGGTGTTCAATACCCTGGAACAGGGGATACAGACAATTGTGAGCTGACACACAACTGAAAATTGAACCTAGATCCTCGGAAGAGCAGCCTTGTTCTTAACTGCTGAGCCATCTCCCCAGCCCTAAGAGCTGCAGATCTTTAAATCAATAGAATTAAATCTTTGTCCTTAAATTGGGACATATGCCATCTTTTTATTTATTTATTTATTTATTTATTTATTTATTTATGTGTGTGTGCATGCGCGTGCATGTGTGCGTGCGCGTGCATGTGTGCATGTGTGTATGTGTGTGTATGTGTGTGTTGGGGTTGTGGACATGCCAAGGTCACACCCTATCACAGCTACATGTGGCAACCATGTTTTAAAACTTGGCTCGTCTGGTGTTTAGCTATCTGATAGTCTCTGTCCACTGTTTTTCAGAGGGTGGCTCATGAGATCATTTGAGGAAAAAAATAGTAAAATGACTGTTCTCTAAGTTTATTTCGCTGCTGTGGTTCAATAGAATATAGGATAGGTACTTAGTTACTTAGTTTTTCATAGACTTATTGTGTGTGTGTGTGTGTGTGTGTGTGTGTAGATGTTTTGCCTGCATGCGTATCTGTGTACCTTGTGTGTGTGCAGTGCCAGAGTGTCCAGAAGAGGGCACTATGTCGTCTAGAACTGAAGTTTCAGGCAGTTGTGAGCCACCACCATGTGGATCCTGGGAGCCAAACCAGAATCCTTCCAAAGATCAGCAAGAACTCTTGACTACTGAGCCACCTCTCCAGCCCCTAATTAAATACTTTTAATAATGGCGGTTAAATTTCATTGCCACATATTACAGTTTTTAATGACCTTATGTGTTAGTTAAAATACACTTAATAAAAATTTCTCCTAAAGAAAAATCTTTAACTTGATGAATGGTTAAAAATACCTTTTCTTACAGTCTTGCTTACATTGTTAGTTTATTACCTGCTTTTTGATAAACAAAGAACAGATCAGATAGCCCATGTCCTGACTGCAAACACATCCTCAGTCAGCAGTGAGAATTGCTGACTTTCCCTGCAGGGTCAGTTGGGCCCCTCGGACCAGTGCGACCCCGCGTCCCATCCCTGTGTGCCAGAGGAGATAGTAACTTGGGAAAGGTAGCCAGCTCTGTCCTGAAGACCCTCCTTAGGCACCTCTTACTGCGCTCCACACAGGCTACAGGGTGGTCGCCCCAACTGGAGAGAGCTCGGCTGGGCGCCCACAATTACAGGCTGTTCTCTACCAGGAAAGGAGGAAGTCTGGGACCAATAAGAGAGACGTGGGCGTGTATTTTCTTGGAATCCAAAGGGTCAGGGGAAAAAAAAATCTATCAAAAAAAAAAAAAAAATGTTCCCAGTAACAGGGTCAGGGAGGAAGCTCTGGATTCATATTTATTTCTAAAACTAAATTTTGTAACATGAGAAAGTCTCTCACAAGGAGAGCGTTCTGAAGCCAAGTTTACCCAGAGGAAAGTGTGTTCAGTACATGACAGAATGACAGAGAGGGTCAGAGGGGAAAAGGGGTTGGGGGGTGGGTTAGAGGGAAAAGGGGAGGGAGAGGGAAAGCGATTTAAATGCCAGACAGTTGTTGCAAGCGGCTTCCAGGAAGACCCGAGATTACTCCTTGAGTTCCATGTCCCAGAGGACATTTCCTGTTCGGCCTCTGGAAGTTCTAGCCAAAAGTTACAAAACATCCTTTTCTCTGTGCCCAAGCGCTGGTGGGAGGAGGGAGAGCCTGCCAGCCAGTCCCCGCCGCAGGTGGGGCGAAGCGAGCCGCTGCGGAGGGACAGGTAGGAGCCTCGTGCAACGGGGTGTTTCGTTGCGTTCTGCAGCTTCCCACTGGCGTGGGTGGCTGGAAGGCAACCTCGGGAAAGGTGACAGCGTTTTCAAAACGCCATTTGAGTAGCAAGCGTTACTGGCCAAACTCTAGGAAATGAGTTGTGTGAACTAAAGCTGTCTCTTCTGATCCCTGCTTCCCCCTAGTGTCTGACTTGGCAAAAAGCATCCCTAAATACTGTCAGCTGTGAGCAGATTCGGAGAAGTGACTGGCTAGAAAGAGCCCTGAGAAACCAGAGCCTGGCTGGTCGCCCCCTGCCTTGTGTGTTTCTGGCCGGAGGGTGATCCTCTCCCTCCCATCCGTGGTTCTCCAGGTACGGGATGTAGAACATGGGCTGTGTTCATGGAGCGGCACTGTCTGGAGCGTCTGTGGTTCAACCATTTGCCTACGTGAGCCTTGCCTTATTAATGACATTCATTCGGCAGGCTGTGGCTATACACCTAGTCTGAACTGGCCCACCGAACTCAGGGTGCCTTCCCCCACAGCTGAGGGGGTAGGAAGCAAATGTCAGGAGTCTTTCAGATTCCGTTCTCTGGATTCCTGCAGCTCCCTGCTCTTTATCACATTTTGCCACTTAGCCACACATCGCCTTGCCATGTTCTCTGACAGGCAAACTAAATGAGGAAGGGGACCCAGTAGGAACCTACCAACTGGTTATCAGCAAGTACTGAAGGACTCCCGTTGGCCATTTGCCATATGCCAGGAGATAGCCTAAAGGTGGCTGACACCATCAGCATCATTTCTGGTTTACAGGTGACCGATCAGGCTGGCAGCACAGTAGATGGTAGAGGATGAGTGGGAACAACTTGGATGGGTCTCGTGTCCGTACTGTTGAGTTCAGAAACTAGGAAGCCTGGGGTTTGAACCTGGGTTCCGTTTTGTTTTATAAAATGATAAGGAAGGAATATGTTTGGTGGAGGTGAGGTATGGTATGGAGGAAGGGGGTGCCTCTGTGAGCCCGTGCTGAGGCGTCCCTTCCCCTTGAGGTACCCGCCACAGGACCTTGTAGTATAGAATAGAGTTTATTGCCAGGCGGTGGTGGCGCATGCCTTTAATCCCAGCACTTGGGGGGCAGAGGCAGGCAGATTTCTGAGTTCGAGGCCAGCCTGGTCTACAGAGTGAGTTCCAGGACAGCCAGGGCTACACAGAGAAACCTTGTCTTGAAAAAAAAAAATGAAGAAGAAGAATAGAGTTTATTTAGGGCATGGGGAGGGGAGTTGAGGGAGTAGTAGAGGCAGCAAGAGAGAGAGAGAGAGAGAGAGAGAGGGGGGGGGG
>NW_022196905.1:166665668-166692726 GCF_008632895.1 Mastomys coucha | reverse complement strand
AGAGTAGAGGAGTAGAGGCGAGGGGGCATGGGGAGAGAGGGGGAAGACGGTAAGGAAGCAATGGCAAAAGGAGAAGAGAAGAGAGCAAGAGAGTGAGGAGGGGGCAAGCAGCCCCTTTTATAGTGAGTCTGGCACACCTGGCTGTTGCCAGGTAACTGTGGGGCGGAGCCTAGATGAAATGCCAACAGGTTCCAACCAGTTACTGACTCTGGGCAATTCAACCTTGGCTAATAAGAGCCCTGCTTCATAGAGGTGACGTGAGGAGCACTGATGGTAAAAACATTATTTTACTATAAAGCAGGTGAACAATGCAAATGTGCTCTTCAAGGATGCTGCAGTATTCGGGGCTTACTGTGGAGGGGTCCCGCCATCACTCCCAGTGATGGGAGTTCTGCAGTGTCCCCAGGGCCTGGCTAGGGTCAGCACCTTCAGTCGGGGCTGTGCATGTTCACGTGCCAGACGAATGTGACTAAAGATAGCAATTTACACCAAGCTCTAAGGCACGCTTCACACCTCATGAATGTGCATCTCTTAGAAAGTGTCCTTGGTCCTGATGCAAGGACTGTGTTCTCTGCGATTTGTGGAGGAGTTCACCATGGCGGTGAGGCACCTGGTGCCCCGTAATCTCCTCTTTTAAGTTCCAGCCCAGAAGCTGCGTCTTTATCTTGCTTGAAGGAGAGGTTCTCTGTTGAGAGGGAGTTCGAACCCTTCACAGAGCTCTTGACCTGGGCACATACTGCTTTGCTGCATGTAGCCACACAGGTCAGTTCACACAGTCCTCACCAAAGCCCTGGGAGGCACAGGGCTGCCTCTGCTGGTGAGTGGCTCATGAGCACCCAACCTGTTTGTCTGAGCCTCCAGACCTTGGATGGCCTCGAAGGTCTGTCTGACAGAGGCAGGAGGGACTGTGGTATGGTGGCTCTTTGTGTTATTGTAAAGGAGGACTCGAGAAAAGGCTGGGCTGATGGGTCACAGAGCCAAGACAGAATGTTCTATGGAAGGAAATGAGCTCGGGAATAGGTGGAGTTAGGACATTTTTTTGTTTTGTTTTGAATTTGTGATCTTGTGCTAAGATTACAGGGGCCAGTACTGAGCCACTCTGCATCCCTGGTAAATATTTATTTACAAAACAGTACAGAGCTCTCTCACTCTCTCTCTCTCTCTCTCTCTCTCTCTCTCTCTCTCTCGTTCTCTCTATGTGCATGCATGCATGTGTGTGAGTGTGTGTGATGGAACACAGGGCCTCATGAATGCTCGGCAAATGCTTACCCATTGAGCTCCATGCTCACCCCTAGATACTAGGATTTAATGATAGCAAGCTGCTGAGTCTCTCTCTCTCTCTCTCTCTCTCTCTCTCTCTCTCTCTCTCTCTCTCTCTCTCTCTCTCTCTCTCTCTCTCTCTCTCTGGTTTTTTGAGACAGGGCTTCTCTCTGTAGCCCTGGCTATCCTGGAACTCACTCTGTAGACCAGGCTAGCCTCGAACTCAGAAATCCACTTGCCTCTGCTTCCCAAGTGCTGGGATTAAAAGTGTGTACCACCACTGCCAGGCACTGCTGAGTCTTGCATTCAGGCTGTGGGTTCACATTTCAGTTCTGCCACATGGCAGCCAGGTTTTCTTCAGCACAATGCATAACCAAAAAAATGTGGGGTTTTGGTTTGGTTTGTTTATTGGTGTGTGTGTGTGTGTGTGTGTGTTATTTCTCTTTTCCCCAGCGAATAAATGCTATTAGCAAAACCACTTGTATTTCTAGAAGAGTGACGTTAGGATTTCAAGCCGAGATATAACATTTTTTTTGATTTTCTTAGATTTATTTATTCTATTTATTTGTTATGTGTATGAGTACACTGTAGCTGTACAGATGGCCGCGAGCCATCATGTGTGTGGCTGCTGTTGGACTCAGGACCTCTGCCGACCCGCTCGCTCTGGCCCCACTTGCTCCAGCGTAATTTACTGCAGCTGACTTCAGACGCACCAGAAGAGGGCGTCTGATCTCATTACGGGTGGTTGTGAGCCACCATGTGGTTGCTGGGATCCGAACTCAGGACCTTCGGAAGAGCAGTCAGTGCTCTTACCCGCTGAGCCACCTCGCCAGCCCCGAGATATAACATTTTAAGAGCTATATGTAGGTTATTTTTAAAGAAACAGGGTAGCCCATGATTTACAAAATTTTGGCAATATAGCTGGCTATTCTCTAATTAGACCATAACTTAAAATAATCCATTTATTCTAATCTACATTGTGTCATGTGGCTGGTTACATGTGCTCAGGTACCAAACGTCCCTCTCGTCACATCTTCCAGACAAATCTCCTACCTGGCTCTCTCCCAGAATCCTTTCTGCCTCCCAGATGTCCCAACCTCCTATTTCCTGCATAAGCTCTATGGGCCATCAGATTTTTACTGACAGGTGCCACATCCATACAGACACAAGATATTCTCTGTACAAAGCTACCTTGGTGGTGGTATTTTAACACAGCACAGAAAAGTAACCAGTACACTGCGTGATAAAATGGAGACAGCTCCAGCTAAGCCCAGCTCTATACCCTACACCCTCAGAGCCCCAAATCCCTAATTAGTCTTCTTAGTATCAGAATGTTTCCTTTCCTTCCCCCTCCTTCCTTCCCCCTCCACCCCTCCCTCCTCCTCTCCCCCCTCCCCCTCTCTCCCTCTCTCCCTCCCACAACAGAGTGTGTTTATAGCAACCATCAAATTGTTTCCGCTAGAAATCAGCAATACAGGGAGAGGGTTTTTTTGTTTGTTTGTTTTAATCATTTTATTTCACTTAAAAATTTTGTTTATGGGCGATTTACCTGCATATATATCTGTGCACCACAATCCAAAGTGTTGGATCCCCTTGGGGTTATAGATACTTATGAGCGTGCTGGGAATCAAATCTGGGCCCTCTGGAGGTATAGCCAGGACTCTTAACCACAGAGCCATCTCTCCATACTGGGATGAGTGTCTAAGGATTTGGGAATAAAAGTCTCTTTAGCTTCCCTCTCCCCTTCAAATAATACAAGATAAAGTAGTACCCACTGGGGCTCATCAGTTACTGGGGGGAGGCCATAGATTAATGACTGAGAGTGAGGGAGAGAGAAAATCAGTTGTTTCTTCCAGTCTACCCAAGGTTTGTGGAGATGGAAAGTGAGGGTAACACCTTTATGCTTCTTCATTTCCAGCCCTGGCAATACTAAGGAAGAGACTTTCTAGTCTTGGAGACCTCAAAGAAACATGAGTGGACAGAAACAATTGAAGACCAGAGCAGACAAGCATGTGACAAGGCAGGAACGGAGGAGTCTGTATGTTGGTCGTCAGCACAGGGCCTTCTGAATTTTCCATGGCTTGACTTTCTGGCTAATCATTCCTGGCTCCATAATTGCTGGCAGCTGACCCTGGGCTTGCCAGCCACCTGCCCAGCAGCCCGAGAACTGCGCCAGCTGCAGCCAGCTGCTGAGGTCCTCAGTCTAAAGAAGACCGTAGGGAGCATGCTGGTTGCCTGCCCACCCAGCTGCCGGATGTGTGATTGTCTTATTCTGTTTCCTGGGCTCCCAGGTTGGGCTCTCCAGAGCCTGCAGAACTCATGTGAGCACACACCGCTCATCCCCTAGCATGGCTTGAGAGCTAGCCACCATTGCTCGAGCTAGTACAGATGCTAGAGGTGTAAGCAAGAAACGCCTGGGTGTGCTTAGCAAGCAAGCAGTTGTCAGCTCTCAAGGCTCGCACCAGCCCAGTCTGAAAAAGGCCTTTAATGGCTTCAAGAGTCACGTGCCCTAGAGCTGAAACAGGTCTGAAAGACTGCTTTAAGTTCCCACTGATAGGCCTGGGTTCTTGACCACTTCCTGGGTTTGCTGTCTGCTCTGTTACTTCTCAATGGGGTGAGGGAGTCAGAACTGTGAATACAAATCAAGTCTTAGTGACAAATGCTTTTCATTCCCCCTCCCTCAGAACCATGGTAGTGGGATTGGAAGTGAGGTCTGCAGCTGCCCCAGGACCTTAGGCTAAGAGTTAACATCCCAAGTGCTTGGATGGTTGAGTTGCAGGCAGGTGCGATCTCTGAAAACAAGGAAATTACCCCTTTATGTCAGTCAGTCACACAAGGGGGCCCTGTGCCTGACACATAGCTACAGGGCTGACATGCACTGAAAACACAACCTAAAAGAAGCTTTAGAAATTACTTTGTCTTTCTCTGCACAGAGAGGCTAAGTGAGGGCAGCAGGTAGCTGTCACCATGCTAGAAAAGCAGGATCCCAGGTCTCCAGGGCGTGGCTTCCCTTGGAAACTGCCACTCCGGTGTGACATTTACATCACCTTAAAATAGGGAACAAAGACTTTTGAGGGGGCAGAGTTTGGCCTTGCTAATTTTAGCCCCACAGAAGATGACTAGGGGGAAGTTAAGAAGGGTGCTTTGGTAGAACTGGCCTTCAACGAAGGGGCTTGTCTGGAAACTCCACCAAAAAGGTTGATGCAGGCAAGCATGTAACCCCCCTACCCCCACAACACACACCTACACACACACACACACACACACACACACACACACACACACACACACCTAGTTTAACAATTGAACACAATAGCCAGGCAGTGGTGGTGCATGCCTTTAACCCAGCACTTGGGAGGCAGAGGCAGGCAGATTTCTGAGTTCAAAGCCAGCCTGGTCTACAGACTGAGTTCCAGGACAGCCAGGGCTATACAGAGAAACCATGTCTCAAAAAAATAAAAATAAAAATAAAAATAAAAATAAAAATAAAAATAAAAAATAAATAAAATAAATAAATTAAAAAAATTTAAAAAAACCCATATTGGGGGCTGGAGAGATAGCTCAGCCATTAAGAGCACTGGTTGCTCTTCCAGAGGTCCTGAGTTCAAGTCCCAGCAACCACATGGTGACTCACAACCTTCTATAACAGGAACTGATGCCCTTTCTGGCATGTAGGTGTACATACAGATAGAGCACTCATATATATAAAATAATTAAATAAAATCTTTTTAAAGGCATAACATCTTAAGAACACATATTTTATATTTATGAATTTATATCTTCTCTTGTTTATAAAATGTTAGAAACACCCCTTTTTTCCTCAATAAAGCAACTATATTTTGTTCATTGTTTTAAGGATTTTACTTTATTTTATTCTCTCTCTCTCTCTCTCTCTCTCTCTCTCTCTCTGTGTGTGTGTGTGTGTGTGTGTGTGTGTGTGTGTGCAGGTACCAGAGGAAACCAGAAACACTGGATCTCCCCGGAGCTACAGGTATAGGTTGTGATCCACAAACCATGGGTACTGGGAACCAAACTGAACCCCAGAGTGATGCATGTTCCTAATCACTGAGCCACCTACCCAGCTTTCCAAAGAGGAAAACCTGTGCGTTGAATCTTAAATATGCAACAGACACGGACACAAGCAAAGCATGTTAGGTCTGAAAGTACGGAATAAGTTATATCCCCAGTACATGATAAAAAGAAATGTAGGATATAATTTATGATATAATCAAACACATTAGGATTATCTGCAGACTTTAAAATGTCTCTGTGCATCTTAAGCAGTTAGATGGGCTTTAAAATGACTGACTTACTTAGTTTTACATTTTGTGTGGTTTGACAAGGATAAGAACCTTGTAAAACTTCTTTTTTTAGCAGAATGAAATCATCTTTAAAATGTTTACATATGAGCTGGAGAGATGGCTTGGCACTAAAGAACACTGGCTGCTCTTCTAGAAGACCTGGTTCAGTTCCCAGCACCTACACAGTGGCCCTCAATCAGATGTAACTCCAGTTCCATGGGATCTGATGCCCTCTGCTGGCCTCTGGAGGACCAGGCATACATGTGGTACACTTACACACATGTCAGCCAAACACTCGTGCACATAAAATAAACTAAATAAATCTAAACAAAATGTATGTTTCCATGTACATACATGCACATACATACATGAACACATGAACTCTTAAAATTAGGCATATCCCAAGCATAGCCCTCAATATATTTAAAAGGGTGAGCAAACAAAATGAACACTGATTTTGGTATTTAGATTGTTTTTAGGACATAATACATAAAGAATGTTACATGAAAACATTACCATACCTACAAATAACAGCAAGCTAGCAGCCAAAATGGGATATAAATAATTACATGAAAATAATTATAAACTGTAACCAAAAAAAAAAAAAAAAATCAACGAACACACACAGGAGTCTATGAAGTCAAAGTGTCCCCTTAGTGGAAACAGGTAGAACATTTATAACTCCAAGTATAGAGCTTACCTAGGCCTGAGGGCCGGTGAAGGGCAAATGTAGAGCCAGGGTTAGCAAAACGGAGTAGCTTCTCATTGGTTCTTGAATTTTATTATGAAGTTCTCAGATAAGTGTGTTTTCTGGCCAGCTGCCTAAGAGCTTGATTTGGGGGTAGAGGGACTGCACCGTGCAAAATGGCTGAAGGCGTTTTCTCAGGCTACAGAGGATGGCTAGGAGACTGAAGGTTAGTTTTTTGTTTGTTTGTTTATTTGTTTGTTTTGTATATATACATATATATGTGTATATATATACATGTACATATATATACATGTACATATATCAAAGTGAGGGAGGGGACTCGCAAATTGAAATAGACTCTACAAACCAACTGTGGAGAAAAGGGAAACTTCACCATTTTTGGAGATTTGAAAACCTGGGTATCTATAGATCTCTTAGACCAGTAGAATGAAGGTACAAACGGCAGTCTTGGCCCCGCCCGCTGTGAGGAGCAGCAGCCTCAGCAGCGCTAGGTGACGAGGTTGCTAGGCAGGGGGTGGCGGTCTTGCTGGTGATCGAGGACAAGAGCAGAGTGTGGTGGTGGGCTAAGGAAGCCCCTCCCACAAGATGGCCCTCTAGGCTTACCCCTTCAGCTCTCAGCTAAAGAAAGTCCTGGGGATGGATATAAGAATTACAGAGGCAGAGATGGGAAAGCCTCGAGCAGGGCGATCTGTTCCCATGACACCTTGCTCCTGAGTTTCGGCACCAAAATATAAGGTTATTGCAGAAGGAGTGAAGGGGTCGTTTGAGAGGAACGCTGAGGCAGATTTTCCCTCAGGCAAGAGACCCATTACCACAGGAAGTGGGCAGGAATCTCCAGGTCTGAGGGAAGAGGCTCTTCAGAAAAAGTTAGTAGTTTTTGTTTGTTTGTTTTGTCCTTGTTTTTAATTTTTTTAAAGAAAACTTTATTGTAAAACACAATTTGTTAATAAATAAGAATACGAGTCACCAAAATTAACCAGATCAAAAGTCTATTCAACTCAATGAACTTTTAATCAACTATTTTTTTTAAAGATTTATTTATTTTGTGTATATGAGTACATCATTGCTCTCTTCAGACACACCAGAAGAGGGCATCAGATCTCATTATAGATGGTTGTAAGCCACCATGTGGTTGCTGGGATTTGAACTCAGGACCTCTGGAAGAACAGTCGGTGCTCTTAACTACTGAGCCTTCTCTCCAGCCGTACAATGAACTTTTATATACAATTAGAATTGGTGGGCTGGAGAGATGGCTCAGTGGTTAAGAGCACCGACTGCTCTTCCAGAGGTCCTGAGTTCAAATCCCAGCAACCACATGGTGGCTTACAATCATCTGTAATTGGATCTGCCCTCTTCTGGTATGTCTGAAGACATCTACAGTGTACTTATAATCAATCAATCAATCAATCTTTAAAAAAAATTGGCATTTGAAACAGAACCTATGAAGTTTCACATTAAATTTTATACTTTTGGTATAAAATATGTTATGCACTTATCCACCACGTAATCCCCACCCCCAAAAAAATCCACGAGAGAATTGGAACTAGAAAAACAGTTAGTTTTGTATTTTTTTTTTTTAGGGGATTCAGACGGGGTTTCTCTGTGTAGCCTTACTATCCTGAAACTCACTCTGTAGACCAGGCTGGCCTCAAACTCAGAGATCCACCTGCCTCTGCCTCCTGAGTTCTGGGACTAAAGGTGTGAGCCACCATGGCTGGCTTTATAGCCTCTTTCATAACTCACGCTCATCACTTACATTTGTTTCTTTAAAGGTCTAAACTCTTAAAGGTTTCTGAAGAAAGGCGAGGTCCTGGAGCAAGGAGCTGCTTTGGTTAACCGCTATCTGAACTACTCAACTGCACTTAGACGGCTCCAATCAAATCTCCAGTTCCCGGCTGGTGGTAGGAGGCTGGGCGTGTTCTTACCCTGCTAGGAGGCTGGGCGTGTTCTTACCCTGCTCACTGACCTCTTTGCTTAAGGCCAGATTACTTGGAGTGCCTGGGTTCTCTTCCAACCCCAGATAGCTCTGAACAGGGAACAATCCCACCACAGTCGAACTTAATGAACCAATGAACGCCTTGAGCTTGCTGACTGGTTATTTACATGGGTGTGGGTGTTCTCAAACCAGCTGCCACTCCAAAGTCCCACCCCATTTTGTAGACAATAGACTCAGGGAAGGTGCATCTTGGAGTCCCCCTTATCAGTTAGCTTCCTCTTTTTGTACATCTCCCAAGATCCCTTGGAGCTGGGGGAGGAGCCAAAGGCAGTGATGGCTGGTATTCATCCCAAAGATTCAAGGAGAAAGACCACTGGCCCAAACCATCAGGGCCAAACTAATTAAAGCAAGCTTTTTAAATCTTGTACACTGGCTGTTTCTCCCAGGTTCAGGAGGTCAGCATTGAACATGGGCAAGATAAGGTTGGTTTTTTTTTTTTGTTTTTGGTTTGGTTTGGTTTGGTTTGGGTTTTTTATAGGAGTAGAGTCAGGAGTAGGAGGTTTCAAATGGGGGTAGTGTTGGTAGAAGGCAAATAGATGTGGTTACAGAAGTAGCATAACAAGGTGGTCATAGTAACATTTTGAAACAAAGGTAGAGTTGCAAGATGGTCAGAACAATGTCTTGAAACAAAGACACGGTTGCTGTCTCCTGGAATAGGCAGCATAGAATCATTTGTAGATAAGGTTATAGGTGGGGAATAGTCCAATCCTTAAGAAACAGACTTAATGATAAAAAGGAAGGAACTGAGCCCGGCAGTGGTGGCGCATGCCTTTAATCCCAGCGCTTGGAAGGCAGAGGTAGGCGGATTTCTGACTTCTAGGCCACCCTGGTCTACAGAGTGAGTTCCAGGACAGCCAGGGCTATACAGATAAACCCTGTCTCGAAAAACCAAAAAAAGAAGAGAGAGAGAGAGAGAGAGAGAGAGAGAGAGAGAGAGAGAGAGAGAGAGAGAGAGAGAGAGAGAGAGAGAGAGAGAGAGAAACGAACTGAGTTTGCCTTTACTATAAGATGGATTTCAAGTCCAAGATGGAGGCAGGCTGGTTTTTCAACTAGAGTCCAGGTGATGGCCTGTGACCTTCCCTTTTTCTAGTAGGGGGTGCCAGTAGCTCCCACGCAATTACCACAGTCTGTGTTACCCCCAAAAGTGTTCTGTGCAGTTAGCCACGGTGCCTGGCCAAGATGCTCTCTACTCCAAAATGGGGGTGGGATGCTTATGTTATGTCGAAAGGAAAAAAAAAAAGCCACCGTAGAGCAAAGCCTAACTTGAGGGAGAAGAGAATGAAAGCATCCTTCAGGGGACGTGGTTTAGGACTGGGCATAGTTGTGAGCTAGGGATGACAGAGGCAACGTGGAAATGAAATAAAGACGGCTGACTCCAGAGGCATCATCGTCCCTTAATCAGAAAAGCTGAAGGCCGTGGTCTCTTCCCGGAAGTGAGACTGTGCTCCTGGGCTTTATAGGATGGCAAGGAGGAACGCTGGGAATGGAAGATCCTCTCTGCAGGCGCGCCCCCTGCAGTTTGGAAGCGTGTCGACGCCAGCAGGTGTGGAATGTGGGCCTCCTTATCAGAAGCTTATCATCCCTCAAGTCCTTGAGCTCTCCTGTCACGAGCATCTCACCCCACCTGAGGCTTTTCGAGCATCAATCTTTCAATAGTATGACTTCCCTAGTCACTGTGACCAAACGACTTAAGGCTCAGAGTTTCCGGAGGTTAGCTCCCCGCTGTGGAAGGCAAAGCAGTTTGCAAGGAGGACTCTGAGAGAGGATGGGAAGTAGGTGAGGATAAGCTTCTGAGAACCGGCCCCCAGTGAACTTCTTCCAGCTAAGCCCACCTCCTAGTTTCAGTCTAGTCTCTCACAGTATAGCGGCTGGATGGGGAGGAAGCGTTCAAAACACGGGCTTGTGTGGAACGCTGGCAGTGTTGATGGCTCAAGAGACTTCTAGACAGTTTCAGCTGCAGCTGAAGTGTCAAGCTAGTGTCTGTAAACCTCTGTCTATAGAGCAGGATGGAGTGGTTGCTGGCAGGGTTGGTAAGGAATTCCAGGTCCTGGGCTTTTTGTCTGCATAATAATAGAATTCTTCTCCCAAATGAATAATCGGAATCTTCAAGGACTTGACCAAATGTTATAGAAATGCAAGGCAACAATGGGTAAATGAGATATGCTTATTTTTCTTTGCATATGAAGAAATTGTGGGCAAGCTAGGGGCTTCAGCGTTTCAAAGGTTCAGGTTACTTCCCCCCAATACCTGCTTCCACGTTGAGATTAAACGTGGTAGTCAGCTATTCCATTCTAACTAGCAGGGAAAATCGAGGGGACCCACTCATCTCCCCATCCTCATTGTGATACACCCAAGGAGGTGGACTCGATGCTTCTATTTTCATCCTACTGACTAAGATGAGTGATGTTAGCAAGAAACTGCCTAGCTGAAACTGTCTAGAATTGTATCTTACAATTGAATTGTATCTAGCAACTATTATTTAGAATCCAAAATGAAGGCTGGTAAGATGGCTCATTGGTTAAGATTACCAGCTGCTCTTCAGAGGTCCTGAGTTCAATTCCTAGCAACCACATGGTCCAGGTTTTGTAATAGGATCTGATACCCTCTTCTGGTATGCCCGAAGATAGTGTGTGTATGTACATATATATTCATATACATATGAATGATTAATCTTTAAAAATGATAAAAATAATCCCATCTCTAATAGAATCAAAATCTTAGAATAAGTCTTACTAATGATGTGTAAGACCTATAGAGTGGGGCTGGAGAGAGGCTCAGTGGTTCAGAGTGCTGTGGCTCTTCCTGAGGACCAGGGTGTGGCTTCCAGCATCCACATCATCAGTTAGCTCAGGACCACCTATAACCCCAGTTCCAGGGGATCCAGCACCCTCTTCCGGTCTCCATAGGTACTCACATGTACATTTATATATATACACACAAAGACACAGCACACATACACATAAATAAAATATAAAATAAAAATTAACACCCCCCTCCCACTGAAAAATTTCAAGCACAACAGCTTGACAGGCATTAAAGGAGGCAGACAAAATGGATGCTCATATGCTCTGTTCCTATACTGGAAGCCTCAGCATCCGCCATTTTCGGTTCTTCTTGGACTAATTGACAGTTTAATGCAGTTGACAAGCTTATTTGCAATCTCCTATGGGAAGATCAAGCAACTTATATACACAAATTATTTTGAGAGAGGATGATAGCATTGGAACATTCATTCTGCTTGGTTTCAAGAATAATCGGTGACTCAAACTATGGAGCAAATTTATCCTTTATACACGGGCATGCAAGGGGCAGGATACACAGCTCTGCAGTTAAGAGCACTGGCGGTCCTTCTACAAGACCTGAGTTTCACTCCCAGCACCTACACAGCAGCTCACAGCCTCTTGTAACTTCAGCTTCAGAAGTCTGATGCCCTCTTCTGGCCTCCTCGCACATCAGGCATGCATATGATGCTTAGACATACACACAGGCAAAACCTTCATACACATAAAATAAAATAATAAAAATTTAAGTGTTTTTGTAAAAAAAAAAAAATCAACATGGAAATGATATCCAGGTGAAATGTTGCATCGTTGAGACCAGCATGTATTTCTCAGGGCGACTTCTTCTGAAACCTGATCCTCATTTGATGCAAGCTGTTTTAGAGAGATGGAGTTGCGCTCACACACTATGTCTATATTGGGAATGCTGACGTTTCTTGGTTTTTAACTGAAGCCTAAAATAAAAAAGAGGACTTTGAACAAAGGCACATTGAACAGAGATAGCGGATAACCCCACAGCTTGTTCTGATCTGGAAAACCACAGCCGTGTCAGGAAGAGATTAAAAAGTCTTGGTTCTGCCTCCATGGGGACACAGTGTATCCTGGGGGCTGAGGAGCATCCGGGGATCTCAGTCTGTTTCGGACATGCTTCCTAAAGAGCTCTCATCAGTTCCTTCTCAAGGACAAGATGTGCCCCTTCCTATCATCACTCCCGTGACTCTGGAGACCCAGCTACCCACAAACCTTTCCTGTAACTGCTAGGGCAGCCAAATAAACAAGGCAACCTTGAGGATGAACACCCCGCACCATGTGACAGGCCTCGGCCATTCACTTATTTTTAGAGTCATTGCTTTCTGGTTGTCTCAATGTCTCTGCAACACAGCAGATTCCCTATTCTCTTTCTCCCTTTCTTTCTTTCTTTCTTTCTTTCTTTCTTTCTTTCTTTCTTTCTTTCTTTCTTATTTATTCAGTCAGTCTCATCTTCCCCTCTTCCTCCACCTCTTCTTTCTTCTTCTTTCTCCTCCTCTTCTCCCTCCTCCTCTTCCCTCCTCCTCCCCATTCTTTCTTTTCGTCTTTAGTGCTAGGAATCAAAGATGGTTTCAAACATACCAGTTAAGTGTGCTAATACTGAGCCCCAGCTTCAGCCCCACCTTCTCCTTTTAAGCCACTTTAGTGACACTACCCAGTGCCTTTCTGCATTAACAGAAATAAAAGATCCCACAGTACATCTTATCAGCCCAGGGAAGGAAACTTTCTGGTTCCCACCCGCTGCTGGCTCCATCCCTCCAGTTTCCCTTGGCAGGTCTCACTGAGAATGAAGACCTCCCCAGGAGGAGGGGCTGAGCCCCAAGACACTGTGAAGTTCCAGACAACCTCTGAAGAGCCTAGACTCTTTACAAGATGGGCTCCTGCCTACAGCAGGTTTCCCCAGCTGTTTGAAACCTTTGCTACAAAAATCTCAGTTCCAGCTTCATGATGCTTTTACTTAATTTAATTAATTTTTAATTTCCCACTCCAGGTGTGTCAGCATTGTCGCACTTGGCTGGCTTCTCCACTTGAGCAGTGAGGGTAAACAATAGGTAGTCAAAACTTTGACACACAAGAGAGATCTGTTGTAAAGGTAAGGTTTTCTTATTCTTCGTAGAAAAAATAAAAGCGTAGCCACATATCTCTTTATTTTCCTTTAGCTTCCAGTCAAGAAGAGAATTAATGTTTGGCCCTGTTCTGTGGGCCCAGCAATTAATGCTTTTGTTCAACTAGTGTATATTTATTGCTAGTGAACTAGGAAACATTCGAGAAACTTCTAGTCATTAAAAAAGTTCATTCTGGGCTGGCAAGATGGCTCAGTGGGTAAGAGCACTGACTGCTCTTCCGAAGGTCCTGAGTTCAAATCCCAGAAACCACATAGTGCCTCACAACCACCCGGTCTGACTCCTTCTTCTGATGCATCTGAACTCAGTTACAGTGTACTTATGTATAATAATAAATAAATCTTTGGGCCAGATCAAGTGGGGCCGACCAGAGTGAGCAGATGTCCTTAAAAATTCAATTCCCAACAACCACATGAAGGTTCACAACCATCTCTACAGCTACAGTGTACTCACATGCATAAAATAAATAAATAAATATATATTTTTTAAATAAGTTACATTCTAACAGTGGCGTGGGCCAGTGAAAAAATCAGAACTCAGTTCAAGGCCAGCCTTTTGTAACCTTTGCAAGACTTTTTTTTTTCAAAAACAATAAACAAGCAACCAAAACAAACCAAGCAAACGAACAAAAGCAAAGCAAAACAAAACAAAACTGAGCAAATAGCTGGATCCACTGGCACGTACTTATTAATATTCGCACTTGGGAGGTGGAGCAGAAAGATTAGGGAGGGATTCGAGACCATTCCAAGCCAGCAGACAAGAAACAAACACGTTCGCTGCTATCTTCATGGAACTGGCTGGCGTTCTAGAGAGGAAGACACCAAAGGCTGTGTTGGAAGGATACAGAATTATGTGATAGAAGGAGATTGAGTAGGGCGGAAAGATGGACGGATGCGAGCAGAAAAAGGCTTCCCAGTGTGCCAGGTAAAAAGCCACCTCGGCCTACGCGGGAGAGGCAAGACCAGGTGAAAAGCTATCCGGCCTACGGGAGAGGCAAGTCGAGGTAGTACAGGTGAGGTACAGGCGAGGTACAGAAGGGAGCCAGGAGGGGACACCTCCTGAAGGAAGGTGAACCTGACCTCGGGCAGTTCCTTCCCCTCCCCTTCTTCCTCTTTCTCTTCCTCCTCCTCTTCCTTCTTCTTTCTTTTTATTTTGGTTTCTTTTTTTTTTTTTTTTTTTTTTTTCTTTCGAGACAGGGTCTTACTATGTAGCTCTCGCTGTCCTGAAACTTACTACAGAGATCAGGCCAGCCTCGAACTCACAGAGATCCACCTGCCTCTGAGTGCTGGGATTTAAAGGGGTGCCTTTCCCCCCCTTCCTCTCTCTTATGATTTGGAAAAGAGTTCATTCTTCGGTCGGCAGAGGCAAAGTGCACACTTAGCGGTGAACACACTCCCTTGTGTTACAGATGAAGAAAGCAAGTCCCAAGGCACCCAGCTAGCTAGTGGGGACGAACACGGTGACAGAAGTAGTTGCTTCGGTTGGTTGCAGCCTGGGCGAGCGGGCGGGAGGTGGCTGCGGCCCCGCCCTGCCTCTGGCCCTTCCTCCCGCCGCCTCCAGCGAGGTCACCCGTGGGCTGGCTGTGATGGGCGGCTCGCACTCCCAGGGTCGCGGCCCGGGGCTCGCGTGGGAGACGCCCCCGACAGCCGTGGATGCCGCGTGAGTCTGCGCAGGGCGTGGGGCTTGGGGACCCGGGACAGGGACCGGCGCCGGATGGGGTGGGGGTGCTCACTGAGACCCGTCCGGGCCTGCGGGGTCCAGGGAGCGGGATGTGGCGCTTGTGGCTCTCAAGAATTCCCTCTTGTTTGCGGCGAGTTTCACGATGACCTCAGAGAAGGGCAGCATTGTAGCCGCAGTAAGTGCTTTGTTCCGGGACAGCGACAGCTGGGGACACCAAGTACCGTTAAGGACTCGGCAGGGAACCCGGTGCGGGAAGTAGTAAAAGTTGCCTGTGCGTGGGGAGAGGGGGACGTGTTGATAAAGAGCTATCGGAACAGTTCAAACTCTGCGTGTGTGTGTGTGTGCGTGTGTGTGTGTGTGTGTGTGTGTGTGTTCGCGCGCGCGCGCGCACACCAGAGTGTAAACTGGAGGTGGCTCTTTATTTCCAGCAAACTTCAACCAAGTTTGAGGGAGATAGACGCTGTGGCTTGGCAAGGCTTTTCTTTCTTTCCTTTAAAAAAAAAAAAATCATCTTTTTAATGGAAAACAGCCTCCTGGTATCCAAATAGTAAATACATCATTTTGACCTCCTACTATTTAAAAACCTTTATTATTTTTCAGGATTATCTATTTGTGTCAGGGCGCACATGTGGAAGCCAGATTGCTTTCCAACAAGTGGTTTCCTGGAGTCGAACTCAGTCAGGCTTAGTATCAACTTTCTTTAATGCTTGAACCATACCTAACCAGCTCCGGACCTCCCAATATTTACATAGGATCAGAAACCGAAACGTAGTTTGGACACCTTTTTAGTAGAAAGGATCGTTGAAATTCCCTGAGCGTGTAAGATTTGTAAGAAAGCTTAATAATTGCTTTGTGCTATTTAATCTCCAAGAACACTGAATTCATTTCTTGTTAGTCTACCAGTAAGTAAACTGAAACAGAGAAATCAAGTAATTGGTCCAAGGTCCCCTAGCTAGAAAAGTGCTAGACCCTGGCGTGTCTAACTTCAAAGCGCTTGTTGTAGCTACCCACCCCCATGAAAAACGTGGGGAAAAAAGCCAGCCAGATTTTTAGTTCACTTGACAGAACCCCACCTCACCCCACTCCCTCTTTCTTTCATTTTTTTCCCTGAAAAGGAAGAAATCTGAATTGGTATTGCTTAATACAAAAATATAAAATTGCTTAGGTTGACCTAACTTTTAAGAAACAAACATAAACCTGGTGGTGACGGAGGCACACGCCTTTAATCCCAGTACTTGGAGACCTCGGCACGTGGATCTCTGCGTTTGAGGCTAACCTGGTCTACGGAGTTCTGGGACAGGCAGGGCTACACAAAGAAACCCTGCCTCAAAACAAACAAACAAACCAAAAAAGAAAGAAAAATAGGGGGCTGGAGAGATGGCTCAGTGGTTAAGAGTACTCCGTTTGCAGAGGACCTGAGTTCAATTCCCAACACCAACATGGTGGTTCAGAAACATTCATAACTCCAGTTCCAGGGAATCTGCCATCATCTTTGGATTTCTTGGGCGCCAGGCACAAATGTGTACATACATACATGCTGGCAAAACACTCATACTCATAAAATAAAAATAAATAACTCTGAGAGAGACAGAGACACAGACATACCGACACACACACACACATACACAGAGAAAGAAAGAGAGAGAAGCAGACAGACACACAGACAGACAGGTGTGTTTGTGGGGTGGGAATAGCTGTGCCTTTAATTTCGGGGCCTGTTTCCTGACAGCTGGGGGACTTTTTTCTATTTCTTAGTGTCTCTGGGTCTCAGTTTCATCATTTGTTAACCAATGGTAGGAACTGCTTCATAGGCTGTTCTGAGGTTGATAGATGATTGTGCGAATCACAGCCATTTTTATCTGTGAACCATTTTATCTGGAACATACAGTTTATTCGTTCAGTCAAGGATGAAAGCTGAATGCTCTTTGTGAATGGTGGCCAGGTTTACTGGAAACTCTGGGAGTAAGTAGTGGGCCCATTCACTGGCAGCCTTTGGAGAAATGAAGGTGTATTTGAGTTCAGCTGCTGGGGTGCTCAGTCATCAGTTGTTAAATTATCTAGTGTCTCGCTGTTCCCCCAGAGGTTCTTCACGTACCTTCTGTGTATAGTCAAACTTGCCTAAAATTAACCAGTGCAAATGGCAGCCATCCTTGATCTTTGCTTAGGAGTACAACCTCTTCACTTCAATGAAGGACACCGGGAGATAAGTCAATGGTAGAGACTTGCCTAGGCTCTGGGCTTCATTCTCAGGACTGGGATTTTTGGTCTCATCAGAGTACACAGGCTTTCCTCAGTGAGGCAGCCTTAGCAGACACGTGGGACTTCCACTTAAAGACCCCTTAGAAGCCAGGCGTGGTGGTGGACACCTTTCGTCCCAGCACGTGGGAAGCAGAGGCAAACAGATCTCTGTGAGTTTGAGGCCAGCCTGGTCTACAGAACAAATTCCAGGACAGCCATGGCTGCACAGAGAAACTCTGTTTCAAGAGGGAAAAAAAAGAATTTACTTTTGAAAAAGATGAGATTTCGTAAGCAAAAAAGTATTTTTACCCAAGTGCCGCTGAGTGGAAGAGCATGCCACAAGTCTCTCCAGGGTCTCCAAGAGAGCAAGGACTCATTGTTCACATGGGTCCCTACCGGCTTCCTGTCGGATATGTGGCTGCCCTGGATAAGGCTGACCTCAAGGACGCCCCCATTAGCATGAAAGTCACATGACTAACGCACTCAAAGGCATTTTCTTTTGAGGGAGAAATTGTCTTTGAGAATGTTCACAGTTCGGATTTCAGATAAAGCTTTTGCAAGAACTCAGCTGAGAAATACAAAGAAGCAGAGACGCGCATGGAAACAAATGACTGGCTCAAGGTCAAATTCATCAGCGTTTAAAGTTTAGCTATGGACCTTCTCTGAGCCCAGGGCTTGGGTAAAAAGCTAGAGACAGACGAGATGGTTTAGTGGTTAAGAGAACTGACTGCTCTTCTAGGAACCTCAGGTTTGATTCCCAGGACCCACACTGTTACTCACAACTCGAACTCGAAGCTGAGAATCTGATACCCTCTTTTGGCTTTCCAAAAGCATCAAGTGTGCATGCACATATTGCACATATGTGTGAACAGGCAAAAAACATTTGAAAATAAAAATTTTAAATGTGTAGGACATTGGTGGTGCATGCCTTTAATCCCAGCCCTCAGGAGGTAGAGGCAGGCAGATCTCTGAACCCAGGACAACCAGGGCTATGCAGAGAAACTCTGTCTTGAAAAACAAAACAAAAAAGCTAGAGGAATTTCATTCATTCATTCATTCGCTCATTCATTCCTGGGGGCTTTGAGGACGGAGGAAGCACAGCTGTGGGGCCAGGCAGGCCTGGGTTAGGATTCCTGTGACACTGCGTTGAGGACACTTACTTTAGGACTCTTGGGAAATACCTGCCCTGGCTTCGCTAGTGCTGGATTAGAGGTGTGCACGGCCAAGCCTGGTTTTATGCAGAGCTGGGGGTTGAACCCAGGGCCCCAGGTTTGCCACTTAGGCTCTTTCTCAATCAAGCTGCATTACTAACTCAGCCATCTCTGAATTTTTAATTCAGATAATTTCCAGTCCTTTTAGGAAGGAACCACCAGAAGATAGGCACTCCTTGGGTGTGGGGTAGTTTGCCACACTGTTTGAAACACCTCCCCCGCCCCCACTCCTCCACCCCCACTTCCCTGGCTGATTGCTCTCAGCAATTTGTCAGTGGTGGCTTTTCTAAGAACAATGAGAGGTTTGTGGGGGGAGGTTTTGGAGAATGATATAAAATAGAGCCTATGATTTATAAATAATCACCTCATTCTTATTTAGCTTGTCTGTCTGAAATATAAGATGTGCACCTGTTAAGTTTCTGAACCAATCTTTCCATTGGGATTTAGTAAATAATGGACTAGGTCAGCGACTGACTAAACGTGTTTCTGCTTATGTGTGTGTGTGTGTGTGAGACCAAGTGTGTGTATGTGACCAAGTGTGTATGTTGAGACCAAGTGTGTGTGTGTGACCAAGTTTGTGTGTGTGTGACCAAGTGTGTGTGTGACCAAGTGTGTGTGTGACCAAGTGTGTGTATGTGACCAAGTGTGTATGTGTGAGACCAAGTGTGTGTGTGTGTGACCAAGTTTGTGTATGTGTGTGACCAAGTGTGTTTGTGTGTGATCAAGTATGTGTATGTGAGACCAAGTGTGTGGTGGTGTGTGTGTGTGTTTGTGTGTGTGTGTGTGTGTGTGTGAGGAGCTGGAAATAGTCAGAGTCACATACTCTGTCAAGATAGCTACCGAGTAGGAGAGCATGCACAACTTATTTCCACAAACTTTTCCCATTTGGGGCTAGCATCCAGCAGCACCCCATCTTCTCCTCACCCTACACCCTCCCCCAGTTGGCACACATTTCAGGATTAAACACAAGAACGAAGGAAAACAATAATAAAAAGAAAAGGCACAGCTGCTGGATTGTCTGGAGTCTGAGCTGGGGAGATGCCAGAGTTAGGCTGTTCTATACAGAACGTCTTTAACCTGAGGCCAGAATGAACCAGCACCATCTGTGTGGGTCTGCCTTCTGACGAAGCTCACTCTGGCTACAGGGGTGGGAGGGTAGGGGTGTGCAGGCTTTTTTATTTTTCTGTCTCCCACATTATGGTCAGAATCAATACTAAAGTTCACGATTCTAATCATTTGTGTGTATGTGTGTAGGTACACTAATAACGTGTAAATATCGTCACGATTCTAATCGTTTGTGTGTATGTGTGTGGGTACACTAATAATGTGTAAATATCGTCACCGTTCAGACCCTTTTCAAAAGCCACAGACTCTGCACTCACTGAGTGATGGCTTCCGTTCCTTGTCACCTACTCCTGGGAACTTTTGGCCTGTATTTTGGCCTGTATCTGCCTATCCTAGGTCCCTCATACATGTCGAATCATATAGTATTCTTCCTGTGTCTACGTCAAGGTTTGAATATGCTAGGCTCAGGGAGTGGCACTATTAGAAGGTGTGGCCCTGTTGGAGTGGGTGTGGCCTTGTTGGAGTAGGTGTGTCACTGTGGGAATGGACTTTAAAGATCCTCATCCTAGCTGCCTGGAAGCCAGTATTCTGCTAGCAGCCTTCAGATGAAGATGTAGAACTCTCAACTCTTCCTGTACCATGCCTGCCTGGATGCTGCTATGTTCCCAAGTTGATGATAATGGACTGAACCTCTGAACCTCTAAGCCAGCCCCAATTAAATGTTGTATTTTATAATGTTGTATTAGTCATGGTGTCTGTTCACAGCAGTAAAACTCTTAACGAAGACTGTTTGGCTTATTTCACTTAGCATGATGTTTTCAAATCTGTTCATATTGTAGTATGTATCAGAATGAATAAACTGAGGCTCAGATGTGTACACGAGTACACTCTGTGTGTGTGTGTGTGTGTGAGAGAGAGAGAGAGAGGTTCTTTTTCTTCATTCATTTGTGGGTGGTCATGTGACTCGGTCTCTCCCTTGTTTTAATTATTATGAATAATTAATAAGTGAGACCCTGCTCTAGAATCTTTGGGCTGTGTGCTCTCGCACAAGAATTCTAAAACAACTGAGCGATTCTGCTTAAGTTTTTTGCAGTTTCCCAAAGTGGCCACAGCATTTAACATTGTCACCAACAAGGCATGGGTGTCCCAGTTGTTTCTCCTTGCCCTTCTCCGTGCTTATAATTATATATACATGTACATATATATATATATACATACATACATATATGTATATATATATATGTATATATATTTATATATATATATAAAGTGAGTACTTGCCTACGTGTGCGTCTGCATGCATGTGTGTGCAGGGCCTGCAGAGGTTGCCAGATGCCTTGGAACTGGAGTTGTGATGGTTGTGAACCATAGTGTTAGTGCTGGGAACTGAATCCTGGTCTTCTACAAGAGCAGCAAATGTTCTTGACTACTGAAACCATCTCTCCATTGCTCCCACCTCTTTTTAAAGATTATTTTTATTTCATGTATATGAGTGTTTGCCTACACGTATCTAGGTACCCCATGTGCATGCCTGGGGCCCGAAGAGCCGGGAGGAAGGTGTGAGACTCCCCTGGAACTCCATGGAGTGCTTGGTTGTGAGTCAGTGTGTGAGTGCTGGAAATTGAACCCCAGTCCTCTGGAAGGATAGCAAATGCTCTAAACTACCGAACTGTTTGTAATAGACACTCTCATAGCTGGGAAGTAGTGTGCTGAATTTGATTTCTCTTTGCATCTCATCTCCATGGTAACTAATTGTGTTAGTTACCTTTATAACCGGACAGAAGCAATGCAGAGAAGGGCGGTTTCTTTTGGCTCACAGTTTGATATTACAGCCCATCCTGGCAGGGAGGACGTAGTAATAGAAGCACTAAGTGACTGGTCTCGCTGCGTCTGCAGTCAGGAAGCAAGAATGATGCCTGCTTGTACTCAGCTCAATTTCTCCTTTCATTAAATCCCCCCCACCCCCACCCGTGGGAAGGTAGCCCTTAGGACTGGTCATCCCAATCAACCTGATCTAAAATGGTCTCACAGTCTGTCTAGAAGTTTGTTTCCAGGTGCTTCTGAAGTCCGCCAAATTAATAATCAAGATTATCCGTCACTCCGGTTCAGCTCCCAGTACCCATATGATATCTCACAACTGCCTGTAATTCCAATTCCAGGGGCTCTGACACGTCTTCTTGCTTGTCATGCATGGAACCATTGTACTCGTACACATAAAAATAATCAAAATAAATACTATAAAATAAATAAAAAATACTACCCATTACAGTACTGATATAAGGTCCTGTAAGTGATGTTAAGTACACAGCACCGTATACAGCACCCCCTGTGCTTAGTTCATGTACATTGTTATGCAAGTCTATAAACTTTTTCTGCTGCCTTCATTTGTTAAGCTTTGAGGGAAATTACCTGGTTGTCCTGGAACTCAGTCTGTAGACCAGGGTGGTCTTGACCTAGAGATCCGCCTGCCTCTGCCTCTCAAGTGCTGGCCTGGAGGAGAGGTATTTCTTAAATAATCCTTTCCTTACCTTACAGAAAAGTTGATCTAGAGTGCTCCCTTGTATTCCATGTGGTGTTTCTCCTTTTAGCAACATGTTGTTTTAGTACAGCACATTTGTTACACTAATGAGTCAATGTTGATACCATAATATTAACCAAGACCCAGATTTTATTCAGATTCCTGTAGCTTTTATTATCTGGAATATCACAATATAAATTCGATAGCCATGATCGATCTATCTGTCTGTCTGTCTGTCTATCTATCTATCTTCTATCTATCTGTCTGTCTGTCTGTCTGTCTGTCTGTCTGTCTGTCTATCTATGCTAGACATAGCCCCACTATGTAGCTATGGGTGGCTTGGAACTCACTATGTTGACCCAGCTAGCCTCAGACTCACAGAGATCCGCCTGTCTAGTTAGTACTGGGATCAAAGCTGTGTGTCAGTACTTGCAAGTATGATTTTTTTTTAACATAAATCAACCTGTGATGTTATTCTTTATTGTTTCTTCTTTAGCTTTATGTTCTTTATTATAGGATAACATAGCTTGTTTTTCTTCGCAGTTGTCTTTTGGCTTCTTATTTATAACAAACCATTTATTCTGAGATTCTAGAATTACCAATGTGAAATAAGGCCCTAACAATCCCCTCTGCCCCTGGCACCCAAAATAGCCAATCAGGTTGAGTATGGTGACTGTCGTTCTAACACTTGAGAAATGGCGATGGAGCTGGGCATAGTCACACATACTTTTAATTCCAGTACTGTGGAGACAGAGGCAGGAGGATCTCTGTGAGTTCCAAGACAGTTAGAGATGCATAGTGAGGCCCTGCCTTGAAATTTATACCTTCTCCAAAGAGAGAGAGAGAGAGAAAGAGAGAGAGAGAGAGAGAGAGCGAGAGAGAGAGAGAGAGAGAGAGGAAAGAGGGAATGAGGAAGGAAGGAAGAAAGAAGCAAAGAAAGAAAGACAGACAAACAGAAAGGAAAGACAGACAGGGAAGACAGACAGACAGGGAAGAAGGAAGGAAGGAAGGAAGGAAGCAAGGGAGGGAGGGAGGGAGGGAGGGAGGGAGGAGGATGAGTTCAAGGTCACTGTGGTTTGAATAAAACCACCTCCCTACTTCCTGCTGCCTGTCTGCCCAGATGTAGAACTCTGAGCTCCTTCTTCTCCAGCACCATGTCTGCCTGTCTGCTGCCATTCTTCCCACCATGATGATAATGGACTAAACCTCTGAAACTGTAAGCCAGCCCCAATTAAATGTCTTCTTTTATAAGAGTTGCTGTGGCCATGGTGTCTCTTCATAGCAATAGAAACCCTAAGACAGAAGTTGGTATTAGGGACTCAGGTATTGCTGTGCCAGGCCTGACCATGCTTTTGTTTGAAGGAATGTGGACTTTGGGACTTTGGATTATGAAAGCAGGTGAACACTTTAAGTGGTGTTTAATGAGCCATCCTAGTAGGAACCCGGAAGACAGCGGTGCTGAGGGGGATTTGAACTGTGGGGGCTTGGCTCAAGAGGTTTCAGAGGAGAAAAATGTTGATATGGGACCTAGAGATTGTTCTTGTGATATTTTGTTGAAGAATGTGGTTGATTTCTGCCCTTGTCCCAAAAAACATCTGCCTGAAGGTAAATTAAAGACTTTTGGATTAATTGTATTGGCAGAGAAAATTTCAAAACAGCTTAGTATTGATTCTGTCATGTGGTCATGATCTGTTCGCTCTTATGAAGATCTATAATGAAAAGGAGCCAGCTGAGCAAGGAAAAATACAAAATGTACAGTTCAAGGAGAAAGGGGGCACCAGGAAGTGGAATGTTAAATCCTGTGTCCAAGGAGATAAAGAAAAAATCCTGATATTAAATGAAATAAAGGGAGTGGTAACCTTCTGGGCAAGATCTACCCAGCCAAGCTTCCAACTTGTAAAAAGAAATTGAAGAAAAGCTTTGGATTAGGTGTGGCATTGTATGACTTTAATCCCAGCACTGCAGAGGCAGAGGTAGGTAGATCTCTGAATTCAAACCCAGCCTGGTCCACAGAGCAAGTTTCAGGACATCCAAGCTTAGGTAGGCAGTAATTAATATTTCGAAAACAGAAAGCTGGTGAAGATGTAATTGAACAAGGGGACCATGTTCCAGCCCCAGCAAGCAGCAGAACTTGGCAGCTTCAGCCACGTGGTTCTGATTTTAGAGTCAAGGACAGAAGGACATGGAGTCTCTCTCAGCAGCTAAGGGAAGCCACTGAGGCCAGGGGTATGGAGGGGTGTCCCAGGAGTATGGAGGGGTGTCCCAGGGGTATGAAGAGGTGTCCCAGGTGTAGGGAGGGGTGTCCCAGGGGTATGGAGGGGTGTCCCAGGTGTAGGGAGGGGTGTCCCAGGGGTATGGAGGGGTATCCCAGGTGTATGGAGGGGTATGGAGTGGTGTCCCAGGTGTATGGAGGGGTGTCCTAGGGGTATGGAGGGGTGTCCCAGGGGTATGGAGGGGTATCCCAGGTGTATGGAGGGGTATGGAGTGGTGTATCAGGGGTATGGAGGGGTGTTCCAGGGGTATGGAAGGGTGTCCCAGGGGTATAAGGGGTGTCCCAGGGGTATGGAGTGGTGTCCCAGGGGTATGGAGGGGTGTCCCAGGTGTAGGGAGGGGTGTCCCAGGGGTATGGAGGGGTGTCCCAGGCGTAGGGAGGGGTGTCCCAGGCGTAGGGAGGGGTGTCCCAGGAGTAGAGAGGGGTGTCCCAGATGTAGGGAGAGGTGTCCCAGGCATAGGGAGGGGTGCCCCTCTCTGGAGGCCCAGAGAGACTATTGCATGAAGGAAGCTATAAAGGTGGAACTTGGATTGCCATGGAGACCCCAAGATGTTGGAGATACCAGAGCCAAGGGATGCCTGCAGAGGAACTGCTAACAGAGAGTGGAATCAGCCCGAGAGAAAAAAGTTTGTTGCAGTCAGCAAAGCTGAAAGGAGTTGGAGATTGAAGAGCGCTTTGACATCAGACGTGGAGATGCAGAGTTCGGAGTTTGCCCAGCTGGTTTTCTGTCTTGCTTTGGTCCGGTGTTTCCTCACTAGGCTCCTCTCCCTCCCTTTGGAGCAGTGATGTATATTCTGTGCCACTGTATGTGGGAAGTATGCCATCTGCTTTTTTATTTTGATTTTACAGGGGGTTACAGTTAAGAGACTGCATGAGTCTCAGAAGGAACTTTTAGACTTTGCACTTTTAAACATGTTTGAGACTATTATAGACTGTGGGAACTTTTGAAGTTGGACTAAATGCATTTTGCATTGTGATATGGCTACAAGCTTATGGGGGCCAGGGAGTGGAATGTGGCAGTTTGAATAAAAACGGCCCCCATAGGTTCATAGGGAATGGCACTATTAGGAGGTGTGGCCGTGTTGGAGTAGGTGTGGCTTTGTTAAAGAAGGTATTTTTGGTTTTTGTTTGTTTGTTTGGTTTTGGTTTTGGTTTTTCAAGACAGGGTTTCTCTGTGTAGCCCTGGCTGTCCTGGAACTCACTCTGAAGACCAGGCTGGCCTCAAACTCAGAAATCTGCCTGCCTCTGCCTCCCAAGTGCTGGGATTAAAGGTGTGAGCCACCACCGCCCAGCACATTAAAATTTCTTAAACAGAGGTTTGAGAAAACCAAGTAAGTGAAGTTTAGATGAGATAGGAAGGTAGGAAACTGGGGATGATGATTGGGGTTGTCTTTTTAAGTGTAGATAATTTTATTTACTTGACCACAAAAGGCTTTTTTTTTTTTTTTTTTTTTTTTTTTTTTTTTTTTTTGAGACAGAGTCTGGCTATCTGACTATTCTGGAACTCACTCTGTAGACCAGACTGGCCTCTAACTCACAGAGATCTACCTGCCTCTGCTTCCTAAATACTGGGACTAAATGCATGCAACCTTCTTTTGATCAGATTCAAAAATTTATGTGAACTGGTCGTGATAGCACAGGCCTTTAATCCCAGCACCAGGGAACCAGAGACAGGTGGATTTCTGTGAGTTTGAGGCCAGCCTGGTTTACACAGCAAATTCCAAGCCAGCCAGGACTTCACACATGCACACGCTCACTCATGCATGCATGCAAGCATCAGGGGGTTATAGGAGTCGGTGCTGGGGAGAAGGAGAGGGAGAGGGACCTTATATCTCAAAAGAACAACAAAAAAGAATTTACGTAGCATACACAGGCTTCAGATTGGATCTCCAGCAGCATACCATCACTGAAACAAATACATATTTTTTCCCCTCAAGTTGTGGTACTTCACATGCGAAGCCGTGTGTATTAGCTTCTGTCTCTCTAACAGGAAATACTTGAGATAATCAATTTGTAAAGAGAAAAGGTCTATTCTCACAGTTTTGGAGGTCCTAACCATAGCTTTGGGCTGGTAGAAAGGCATCGCATCCTGGTACCAGCGTGCGGCAGAGAGGAAAAAACTGGGATTTACAAATCTGAAATGGCATTCCACAACCTCCCCACCAAGCCCACCCAGGAAAGCTTCTGGCACTTTCCAGGGGTATCTTCTGGTTGGTCAAGCCTGTAGCCCTCTGACCTTTTAGAGGACACTCAGCATCCAAACTTAGTACTAGAACGTAATAAGTGTCCAATGGCCCGGAGCGATAATACAGGGGAGTCTAAGTCAAGTCCTAATTATCAAGGGCTACAATTACAAATTGATACCCGAAATGGAATCTGGTGTGTTCTCTTGAGGACAAGGTTAGAACTAGGATATCGAAAGACCCCCAGAACTGGGGAGATCCTTACTCAAGTCTCGGGATGACGCGACCACCCAATAACTCACGAGAGACCGAACTTGCTGCAATGAGGTTTATTTGGGATAGGCCAGTACCGGGGTCAATCTCGTGACCATGCTGGTCAGAGGAGTTCGACCCCGAACACAAGAAGTGAGGGGTATTTAAAGGGAAAGACTACAAGCTGGGGGCGGGGAGAGAGTTACCAAGGAAACATAACATAAAAACAGTGGAAAATTTCAGAGGGACCCAACCCAAGGTATTCAGTTAGGGAGGGAAACATATTCATTTTAAGAATGTAATCTTCATCTACTGGTCGATGAGGTGGAGAGTCTCATAAACCAGTAGACCTTCATTCCTAGTTCTGCCCTCATAGTGGATCATTCAGGAGGGGCAGGTATCGGGAACCAGAGCCCTAAGGCTCTGAGTTAGCCAAGTTCCTG
>NW_022196905.1:166662793-166663793 GCF_008632895.1 Mastomys coucha | reverse complement strand
AAAAAAAAAAGAAAAAGAAAGAAAGAAAGACAGATAAATAGGTAGAAAGATAGAAAGAGAGGGGTGGGAGAAGGAGGAGGAAAAGGAGGGAGAGAGAAGATTGACTTTCAGGTCTACAACATTCACTTGACTTCCAACATTTTTTAAATACATTCTTAGTTTCTTCTTCTGTTTTTCTTCTGGTCTAGTTTATAGTTTGTTTTGTTTTAAAGTAAATGTTGATTTCTTGACAGACTGCCTCCTCTGAGTCCATACTCCAACACCAGGACCAGTGTGCTTGAGGAGTGTGTTCATGACGTGTGGGTGAGTGTGTGAGCGGTACTTGGAGTTTGGGGGAGTGGCTTGTGTGTGACTTTGTGGGGACATTTATTCGCGTAGAAGATTGGAGTATGTATAGCTCTATGGTATACATATATTTATTTATTTACATATATATGTATATATATATTTATTTATTTACATATATATGTATATATATGACTGTATGGGAGAGGTGTGTGTATGTGTGATTGTAATTGTGTTGTGTGTATACGTGAGACTGTATATGGAATTGTGTGTAGTGAGTTTAACGTACATTGTATATCTGTGATTCTGTTATACTATGTGAGGGGGAAGTGTGTGTGTGTGTCTGTGTGTATGTACATGCCTGTACTTAGCTGGGCTTTCCCATAAGTCTTCCAAAAAAGCAGTAACAGTTTGACACATACAGAGAACAGAAAACTGTGCCTTCCCCCGTCAAGCAGCAGAGCCCTATTGTGGTTATCTTGTTTCAGTAAGAATACTCCAGATGACGATTTCTCAAGGACTTTACAATCAGGGAGGGATCTTTTGGAAGTCCCTCCCCAAGGGCAATGCCTTGCTGTCTTCTGAAGGTTGTTGCTGGGTAAGATCTCCGCTTTCGTTTCTCCTTCACCACCTGCCCCGTTGCCACTACCGCATATGCCCCTGTTCCTTCTCCCTCAGCCAGTGCTCCCCCTCAGCCATTGGTAACTCCACCCCC
>NW_022196905.1:166646757-166662592 GCF_008632895.1 Mastomys coucha | reverse complement strand
CCGCATATGCCCCTGTTCCTTCTCCCTCAGCCAGTGCTCCCCCTCAGCCATTGGTAACTCCACCCCCCACCCCCACCCCGTGGAAGCCGAATCATGCTGCTTCCTTTTTTGGTCATTGCTGAGTTTCCTCCACTTTCAGAGCCTTGTGTTATGTAAAATGAATCAGTCCTTTGCACTCGCCTTCAACTGCAGAACAAATAAGCGGCTCCCTTGGGGTGCCCTGTCCACCCGGGAAGCCACTGGATGGGAGATTTTGAATGGTTGACTCTAAAGTGTGTGCGCAGATGAGAAAATGATTCTGAGTATCTTGCTTGGGGGTGGGGTGGGGGTGGGGACAAAATCAGCATTTTAACGGAAGCAGAAAAACTCCAGCAAAGAAGAAATTCTTTCAATTTCGGTCCTCAGGCAGGAGTGAATTCTGGGAATCAGAGAGGCAGCATTTGGCCACACAGATGTACCAGGAGCTGTGGAAGGAGGCCGAGGAATGGTTCACACCATCTGTGTACATATTCCTGGTACCACCAAGCTGGGAAATGTCCCTACCAGGGCTTATCATAGAGGTTTAACCCAGCATCTCAAATAGAAGGATGAAATACACTCAGAGGCCAGGGACTAATGAAGATGCCCGATTTGTGCATATAAAGCTCCCAAACTCAGCCCATTCCCTGCGATCCCTGCTGGGTTCGCGCTTCCACCCCAAAAAGGCTTGTTCTCCTGGGAGGGTGTGGGCGGGCAGCCTTGAACGCATCTCCCACTCTGGGGATGCTGACTTCCGTCTAGAAACCTGCCCTGGATTTGATCTACTAAACAGGCTCTTATACACATAGTTGAAATGTTAAAAGGCTCTCAAGGTACAGCTGTTGGGCTAGATGTGGGTCCTGCATGCTCGCTGGGTTAAATATTGTTTTGGGGCAAGAGAAAAGAGAGATAGGGGTGGGAGAGAATTTTGAGTCAGCTGTGAGTCACTTTCACACCCTGGCAAGCTGGAGCTGGAGCCAGGACCGGAAAGCATAAGCCTTAGCGTTCCAGAGCGAATGTGGATTGTGAGTGGAGAAAATGGTGGCCAAGAGGACAAAATTGGAGATGCGTCTAGAAGCTGGGATCTGTCTGCTAAGTCTCTGGGGTGTGCGATGCCATGGGCTTGAGGGTTTTCCTGAGGGGGAAGTGGCCAGTGATGTGCAGTCCGTTAATGACAGGCCGGGCACAGAGTAGCGAACTTGGTGTGATGAAAGCGGCTGTCTCCAGTGTGTGTGCTGAAGACAAGTGTCCTGCTGAGAGAGCACAGAGCACAGCAGTACAGATGGTGCTGGGACAGTGACAAACCCTGTGTAAAAGAATGAAAGTGGATCTATAGCTCTCATCCCAAACAAAAAGAAATGCAAGGTGTGCCAGAAGCCTTCATGTGCGAGAAAGGCTAAACTGCCTGAGGAAGGCATAGTCTTCAGACTCTTCAGGATCAAGGCCTATAACAAGGACTTTCCGAAAAGAAGACTCCAGTCAGTCCACAGGAAACCATCCCTAGAATCGGCAAGTGAAATACATGAATGTAGAGATGACCAAGTCCTCTCAGTCAGTCAGCAGGTTCTCCAGGGCAGAAGGAAGATTAAAGAGAAAAAAGACAATGAGACAATGTGGCAGCATGACCCCAGCCAGTTCTGAGGCTGAGGCAGGTTTATTTTTTCCCAATCTGCTTTTATACCATCTTAATTACATGCAAGTAATAAGGTCAAGCAGTTCAATAAACACAACTAGTACAGAACAAGCAAGGCGATAAGCAACGTCCCATGATCACTCTCCATCGCTGTTTCTAAGGACGTCCCATGATCACTCCCGCCATCGCTGTTTCTAAGGACTTGTCGGGATGACCAAGATATCTGAACTTACTTCCCTATTCCTAGCCCAAACTCAGATTCATGCCTGAAGCCTACTTCTTTGTTCTAGCCTAAAATTAGATTCCAATCTGAGCTTACTTCCTTGTCATGGCCCAAGGTCAGATTCCTGCCTGAAGCCCATGTCCTTGTCCTTGGCCAATGTCAGATTCCTGCCAAGCGGCCCCCAAAGCTCTCCACATAAAGGCTTGTTGTCTTAGTTAGGGTTTCACTGCTGTGAACAGACACCATGACCAAGGCAATTCTTATAAAGAATGTTTACCAGGCAGTGGTAGCACACACCTTTAATCCCAGCACTTGGGAGGTAGAGGCAGGCAGATTTCTGAGTTCGAGGTCAGCCTGGTCTACAGAGTGAGTTCCAGGGCAGCCAGGGCTACACAGAGAAACCCTGTCTCAAAAAACCAAAAGAAAGAAAGAAAGAAAGAAAGAAAGAAAGAAAGAAAGAAAGAAAGAAAGAGAAAAAAAAATTTAGTTGGGGCTGGCTTACAGGTTCAGAGGTTCAGTCCATTATCAAGGCAGGAGCATGGCAGCATCCAGGCAGGCATGGTGCAGGAGGAGCTGAGAGTTACACCTTTTCATCTGAAGGCTGCTAGCAGAATACTGGCTTCCAGGCAGCTAGGATGAGGGTCTTAAAGCCACAGTGACACACCCACTCCAACAAGGCCACATCCACTCCAACAAGGCCACACCCTCTAATAGCACCACTTCCTAGGCAGAGCATATACAAAGGATCACACTTGCAGACAAAAGAAGGAATCATTGAACAGATTACAAAGTGTATGTGTGTGTGTGTGGGTGGCTCTGTGCTAGTTATAGGTCAGATAGGAGATTAATATATAAAATCTATAAAGAACCCCCAGATTAAATACAATCCCCACATCATCCAATCAGTATAAATAGCCAATGAGGTGAAAGCAATTCTCAAAGGAAGAAATACAAATGGCCAATAAATATCTGAAAAACTGTCCAACATCCTTAGCTTTTAGGGAGACACAAGCTAAACTACGTTGAGATTCAGTCTCATTAAAATCAGAATAGCGGCTGGAGAGATAGCTCAGCGGTTAAGAGCACTGGCTGCTCTTCCTGAGGATCCAGGTTCAATTCCCAGCAACCACATGGTGGCTCACAACCGTCTGTAACTCCAGTTCCAGGGGATCTGACACCCCCGTGCCAATACACATAAAATAAAGTTAAATTAAGACATTAAATAAGTAAATAAGACCAGAATGGCTAGCGTCATCGTCAAGAAAACAAGCGTCGTGGTCATTGCTGGTGTGGTCATCGCTGGTGTGGTCATTGCTGGTGTGGTCATTGCTGGTGTGGTCATTGCTGGTGTGGTGCTTGTGCAGCCCCCATGGAAATCAGTCGACCCTCAAGACGAAGAAAAGCCGATTTAATATCTACAGCTGCTGGGCATATACATGAAGGAGAATAAGTCAGCATACCACAGAGAGGTTTGCACACTTATTTGTTCTTGTAGTATTATTCACAGTAGCCAAGGGATGGAGCCAGCCTGCCCACCCACAGAATGGTAAGGCTGCAGTGGGTTCCTGTGCACAGCAGAAGTTTCTCCAGCTATATGTATGTTTGTGTATATATACTCATATATGAAAGCAAAAAAAAAAAAAAGGAAGCTAGGCATAGTGGTGCATTCCTATAATCCTAGCACTCAAGAGACAGAGGCAGGAGGATTGCTGCAAGCTCCACACCAGTCAGGGTTACATAATGAGACACTGTCTCAAAACAAGAAGGGGTAGGAGTAGAAAGGAAGTCATACGCAGAGAGGAGAAGGGAGCCGGGTGTCACGTGACCAGAAGGGACCGGCGTTGCGTGCTGAAAGAGGACCAGGAAGAGGGAGAGTGCTGGGGTGTAGATAAGAGTGGAATTTAATGTATGAAATGGCATGATGAGGGCTGGGGAGATGGCTCAGCAGTGAAGAACACCAAGTGCTCTTCCAGAGGTTCTGAGTTCAATTCCCAGCAACCACATGGTGGCTCACAGCCATCTATAAGGAGATCTGGCGCCCTCTTCTGTCATGCAGGCAGAACACTGTGTAACTAATAAATCTTAGAAAAAGAAAATGACATGGTGAAAGCCATTTCTTTGTGTGCTAAAAGAAAGATGTAAAAAAGAAATAGTTAAAATAGAAAAGGGTGTCACTTTGCAGTCCCCTAGAGAAAGTGTGGAGCTCTCATGTTCAAATGGAAGCATATGTTCTAACCAATGGATCCAAACTGTATCCCAAAGGAACGGATAGAAAGATAGAGATAGGGATATAAGTAGAGGTGTGTGTGTGTGTGAGAGAGAGAGAGAGAGAGAGAGAGAGAGACAGACAGACAGACAGACAGAGAATCAGAGAGAGAGAGACACAGAGAGAGAGACAGACAGACAGAGAGAGAGAGAGAGAATGTGAAAGAGAGAGAGGGTGTGAGGGAGAAAGAGAAACATTATTGAGAAAAAAACAAGGTGTTTCTGAATAAGGGGACATCACTCTTTTTTTTAATTTAATTTTTTACTTACTCATTTTACATCCCGCTCACTTCCCCCCTCCCAGCCACCCCCTGGACATCACTCTCGAGGGCTTGTCATATTGTGGATGGTGGGGCCACCCCAGACTTCCCATTCTACAGCAACATGTGCATTTCTAATGTCCTGGGGCTGGTGATGCAGGCATCACAATTTAGTACTGTAGATTTAAAGCGAAGGAGTTAAATCTTCCATTTTCAAAAAGAGGGTATAGACAAGTAGGAGACAAGTGACTGGGAAGACAGAGAGAGAGGGAGGGAGGCAGGACAGGTTGATTCAATAAATGCATTCAAACACTCAGCCTTATAAATAATTGTTCATACCAGGGCATTGATAGGGACAAATCATTTCTATACATTAGCAAAGATTTAAAAGATTAATGGAACTCAGTATTAGCTATGTTCTGAGATAACGACTGTTTCATATACTGTCATTTAAAAATGTTACTGGAGGCCTTGGCTGTACACCACCTCGCTTTAGCCAGCCCCAATAGTTGGATGCAGCCATTGGCCCAGGAAGGGAACTTAATCTCTGTGGCTGTGCCTCGGTTGCTTTTCTAATGCTGTGATAAGACACTTAGTTAATGTCCTGTTGCTGGGAAGAGAGTCTGTGACCATGGCAATTCTTATAAAAGAAAGCATTAACTGGAGCTTGTTTATAGTTTCAGCTGTTTAATCTATTGTCATCATGGCAGGAAGCATGGTGCTAGAGAAGTAGCTGAGAGTTCTCCATCTGGATCTGCAGGCAGCGGGAAGTGGGGAGGAGGGACGGGGAGGGGGGATACTGGGCCTGGCTTGAGCTTTTGAATCCCACCCCGTGACACACTTTCTCCAACAAAGCCACATATACTCCAACAAGGCCATACTCCTAACCCTTCTCAAGTAGGGCCATTCCATGATGACTAAGCATTCAAATAAATGAGCCTATGGGGGCCATCTTTATTCAAACCACCACAGGGGCTTTCAGAGGGTGAGTCTATGACCATCATGGCAGGGAACACTGGTGCTGGAGCCGTAGCTGAGAGTACACATCTTGATCTGTAAGGAGGGAGCAGAGAGGACCACTGGAACTCTCTCCAGTCTTTTGAAACCTCAAAACCTGCCCTCAGTGACACACTTTCTTTAACAAGGCCACACCTCCTAATCCTTCCCAAATGGTTCCACCAGCTGGGGACTGCGTGGTCAAATATCTGAGGCAGTGGAGGCCGTTCTCGTTCAAGGTACCAGACTGTGTTAGCAAGACTGGGGGATTTGGCGTCTTAGCTCTATCTTGGGATGGGGTATAAGCCTCGTGTGCAGGAGGAGGGGCTGGGGCAGGGGTAAGAGTTTAATCACTTACACAGTCTTGATCAAATGGGGATCTGGCTGAGCAGTCTCTTTTTCTGGTTCTGCTAGTCGGGTCTAGAGAAGGGGGCAATCTGTTACCTACAGTGAAATGATGATTGCTTTCGCTTTGACAGGCAGCCTCAGTTTCCGGCTCAAATAATTGCTCCCTGTTGGTGTTGGGGGTGGCCTAGTCATGGGGTGATCTGCCTGCAAGGCTATGCTGTTGCTGGAAGGTTACAGCAATGACTGGTCATATTGAGACACTGCTTCACAGGTCCGGAACAAGACATTATATGAACCGGCAGTTGGTGGTCTCTCAAAAATATGTCAGTGATTCTCTAGTCTTTGAAGGGAAATGAGATAGGTCAGGTAAGCTAGGGTTACTCAGCCTTGTGTTACCAGTTTTTAGACAGATACTCCTTAAATGGCTAGCATACCTACATGTAGCATTGAGCAGGAACCTGACATAAAGTTCAAGGGAGTAAAGAAGACAGATACAGAATGGAGTGGAAAAGCCAAGCTTTGTCCTGCCTTCTGATGCCCACTGCTCATCTGCAGGCCCAAATGAAGAGTCAGGTTTTTTTTTTTAACCTTTTAAAAAAGAAATATATTTATTTACGTATTTATTATTTAAATGTAGGAGTGCTCTGTCTGCATGTACACCTACAAGCCACAAGAGGGCGTTAGATCCCCTTATAGATGGGGGCTGCCAGGAAGTGAACTCAGGACCTCTGGAAGAGGACCCAGTGTTCTTAACCTCTGAGCCATCTCAGGAGCCCAAGTCAGTGCCTTTTAATAAAAGTTGCCTCTTAATTGTTGTTACAGTATAACCTTTCTCAAGGGCAGTTGATCAGTGTATCAAATGTAAAATATGTGATTCCATACTCTAGTCTTACCAGCTTGTGCTAGGAAATCATATATATGTAAAAATGTGCATGTGTAAAAAAGATGTATTTGCATAAGTTTGTTCATCAGGGTTTCACTTATAACAGAGAATCCATTAATGCATCCTGACTCCCATGAGCATCAAGTTGGGTATGGGAGGGGTGCCACACAGCAGAAGGAAAAGCACATGGTTCTGCCTGAAGAGTCCTGGTTCCTCTCCCCCATCTGCGGAGCAGAACACTATGAAAACAAGAGGTGTAGACAATTGTTGCTGTCTTGCTGGAGACAACGTGTACTTTTAAATCCTGTGTCTGTATAAGTTTGTGTGTGTGTGCACACACATGCGTGTGCATGCATATGTATATGTGTGTATGTATAAGTGTATGTATGTATGAATGATCTCTCCTTCCACATAAACACATGCTTGTATGTAAGAGAAAGGACTGTGTGCTCTTCGGTTTATGCATTCCAATGCCAATATTGTCAGGCAGATGGGACCTGACCAATAAGACTCTTGGTGGCCAGAGCTGACTTCTGTTGGGAAGTACAGATTACAAGTTTAAAAAGAAACTGCAGATCTGTTGATTCCAGGTGTTAAAAGGTATTTCGGAAATGGTAAGAGCAGGGCCTGTGGGTTCACTGTCACTGTAGAGCGACGGACGTTTAGCAACAGCAGGAAGCTCCCTTCCTTTCTTTTCGCTTCCCTGGCATTGATAATTTGATTTTTGTGAAGACAATGATCCTTAATATGTATGCTAGTCAGCCTCTTGTGGTGGTGGCATAATACCTCAGAAAAACATTTTCTTTTTGTTTTGTTTTTTGAGACAGCGTCTCATTTTTTGTAGCCCAGGCTGACCTGGAACTCACTACACAGCCCAGGCTGCTCTTGAACTTGTGGCAATCCTCCTGCCTCAGTCAGATAAACAACAGTTGTGAGATCAAAGCAGGAAAAATAGACCTTGTAGGTTAAGAGTTCTGTTTGCTGTTGAGACTAAGTTCTCATTTGCTCTGTTTGTTTCCCTCACCTATACTGGACGTGCTTGATCGCATGTGGGTGAGAGGTAGGTACGTGCGTAGGAAATAAATCGGGATGTTTGCTTGTCCCTGATTGGACCTGATGGGAAATTAGGTGAATTGTGGGATTTGCCTTTTTTAAGACCCAAGAAATGTGACTTGTAGCCATTCTCTGGGAACCCAGAGAAGGACCTGACCAGATTCCATCCATCCACCTGGCTAGTATGTAATTAAAGCTTGCTTCGAAATCAGCTTTAAATTGTGGTAGTGGTCTCATTCTCAGCTGGTTAGATTAAGACTTTAAGGGAGCTGTGCAGTGGTGGTGCATGCCTTTAATCCCAGCACTTGGGAGGCAAAGACAGGTGGATTTCTGAGTTCGAGGCCAGCCTGGTCTACAGAGTGAGTTCCAGGACAGCCAGGGCTATACAAAAAACCCGTCTCAAAAAAAAAAAAAAAAAAAAAAAAAAAAAAAAAAAAAAAAAATCAACCAACCAAAAAGAAAGAAAGGAAGAAAGACTTTAAGGGAGAAAGTTGGTTATCTGGTTTGTAGTGGCACCTGGCATAGTGACACAATTCCTGATAGAGGTGGCCCATTCATCTCAGGGCAACTGGCAAGCAAAGAGAAGCAAGAGAGGACCAAGGTCCCATTGTCTCCTCCAAGGCATCCCCCAATATCCTGATTTCTTTCTTTTAGGCTCATCCCCTAAAGGTCCCGTCACCTCTTAGGAGTGCTGCCAGCTAGTAACCAAGCCTTCCACACACGGGCCTTTGAAGGATATTGATGCTCAGTTGGGCAATGACTGCATCTTCTACCCTTGACCACATTAAGCGCTCCAGTCCTCTGTTCGTGGGTTCGCCTCGGCTGTGTCTGGATGAGGTCTGGGAGTCCCCCTTTCCTGTTCAGCTTCTTGGGGTACATTGTTCTGTGTGGGAAATGCTGTATTTCACACTGGACAGCTTATAAGTTACACCTGTATTTGTTTACCTATAGAATTGGGATCTGTTTCAATCAGCAGAATATAGCACAGGCTGGCAGAATTCTGTCATTTGTAAAATTTGGAATAAAGGAATGAAGGTACATCTGTATATATTTTGATTCATGCAATTAAGTTATTGTCTTAGTTAGGGTTTCACTGCTGTGAACAGATACCGTGACTAAGGCAAGTCTTATAAGGACAACATTTAATTGGGGCTGGCTTACAGGTTCAGAGGTTCAGTTCATTATCATCAAGGCAGAAACATGGCAGCATCCAGGCAGGCATGGTGCAGGTGGAGCTGAGAGTTCTACATCTTCATCTGAAAGCTGCTAGTGTAAGACTCACTTCCAGGCAGTTAGGATGAGAGTCTTATTTCACACACCCACAGTGACACACCCACGAAAACAAGGCCACGCCTTCTAATAGTGCCACTCTCAGGGCTGAGCATATGCAAACCATCACAGTTATTAAAACAAACTTTTAAGTCCCATGGAGTGGTGTGTACCTATAATCCCAGCGCTTCGGAAAGGGTGGCAGGAAGATGGTGAGTTTGAGGCTAGTCTGAGCTACATAGGTGAGTTTGAGGCTAGCCTGAGCTACATAGTCTCAAAAAGCAAAGGTCTGGGACTGCTTGCCTGGTATGCACAAGGTCCTGTGTTTTCTCTTCAGCACTGTGGGAGCAAGCAGAAAGGAGAGCAGTGACTTTTGGAACAAAGAACATTGTATAGAAACGAATTCTTGCTGGCTGGAGGTGGCTATGGTAGCATACGCCTTTGATTCCAGCACTTGGGAGGCAGAGGCAGTTCCAAGCCAGCCTGGTCTACAGATAGAATTCCAGGACAGCCAGTACAACACCTCTGAAGAAAAGAATTCTTTGCCTTGTAAAATGATTCAGCTTGCTTTTTAGGATGAGGTAAATGGGGGCGGGGTCACTTCTGTGTTACATATGCTAAGCACCCTTTGGGGGCAGGGTGGAGAATGGAGTGGAGAAAGTTCTGCCAGCATCCATTCACAGCTTCCAGATAGGTGTGACGCTTAAAGATTAATTTATTATGTGTATGGTGTTCTGCCTGCTTGTACACCTGCAGGCCACAAGAGGGCAGCAGATCCCATTACAGCTGGCTGTGAGCCACCGTGCAGTTGCTGGGAATTGAACGTGGGACCTCTGGAAGAGCTGTTGGTGCTCTTAACTGCTGAGCCATCTCTCCAGCACCTGATAGGTGTGACTCTTAGTTGTGCAAACTTTAGTAACTCTCTATAATTCTCTAATGTCTCTGGGTGAATAAGCACAGTGGTCGTTGACAAACGTTCCTTTCAGGTACAAACCTGGGCGGGCGGGCCTGTGAGATCTGGGGTACATGCTTAGTCTAGTAATTAAGGGTTATGGTAACCGGTTGGAGCTGCCTCCACCCCTCTCATGAACCAGGTGTTTCTAAACAACAGAAAACACCCTTCCCAGGCTCTGGAGCATGTACTCCGGGGTCAGTGTGCTAACAGACTGGGAGCTGCCCAGCCCCGCTTTTGGTTCAGAGAGCCATCTCCATCCTGTGTGCTCACATGGTGGAGTCTGGGAGGGCTTCGAGGTCTCTCTTAGAGGACAACCGTCCTCTGCTGAGTTTCCCAAGTACCAAAGCCTGCCTCCTGGGATATGTGAACATTCAGCGTATAGTATAAATAGCATTTGTTCAGAAACTAATTAAAGACAAGCCACTTCTAGCTGGGGGTGCACTCGGCGGCAGAGGGAGAAACACCCAGTTCAGCCTCTAGTACAGAAAGCAAACCCACAAACATTGGACTTGGTGGCTGTCTAGGCTGCGGTCAAAGGGCTAAGAAGTCTCATGATGTTACTAGACCATAAAGGATGAGGCGCATGAAAGGCCAGTAGGACAAAGCTTATTTATGGCATTTTATATAAGATAATACAGCAAAAAAAAAAAAAATCAACTAATTTTAAGTTCCTAGGAAAATTGTTTCTAGTCTGGTATGATGGCTAGAAATCCCAGCACTTGGGAGATCTTTAAATGTGAGGCCAGCCTGGTCTACAGAGTGAGTTCCAGGACAGCCAGAGCTACACAGAGAAACCCTGTCTTGAAAAGCAAAGCAAAACAAAGTAAAGTAAAACAACAACAAAGAAAACTGGGTTTTTGTTTGTTTGTTTTTTGTTTTTTGTTTTTCTTTTTGTTTTTTTAAGAAAACTGTTTTTTAAAAAAATACTTTCAGTGCAGGGACATGATCAGAGGTTAGAACGCTTGCCTCCCAGCATGCTCTGCTGTTCAGTCCTTGGCACCACAAAAAAAGAACAAAATGTTTTCTACACAGAAGGCTGGGAATCCTCACTAACGTTAGCCAGTGTCAAAAGCAAACAACAAGGCAATTCATTTCCAGAATGTGGGTTATTCTTTTGTCTGTGGAGTCAAACAGACGCTCGCATTTATTACTCAGTCTTTTCCAGACTTCCAAAGTCATACCGTTTCAAGGGCGTCTCTCCAAAGACATTCATATTGATTAATCAGGATCCAAATCCATTCTATCCATAAGTCTTGGCCTTAAGTGGAACCTAAATATTGACTCCTAGCCCTTCAGATCCATACCTGGCACCCCCAGCGGTCCTCACTGCAGCCATTTTCAGCTGACAAACAGCTCTCACCTCCAAGGAGCATAACACATGGTTTATTCTGAAGCATTTATGAGTGACCATGGCCAGGCGACACAGACTTCTGTTACCCCAAATTCCAAGTTCCCACATGGAAACAGTCCTATGAAATCTTTTTTTGGGGGGGTTAGGGGGGCTTCAAGACAGGGTTTTTCTGTATAGCCCTGGCTGTCCTGGAACTCACTCTGTAGACCAGGCTGGTCTCGAACTCAGAAATCCACCTGTCTTTGCCTCCCAAATGCTGGGATTAAAGGCATGTGTCACCACTGCTTGGTAGTCCAGTGAAATCTTATGGTTTTACAGAAGAAAGAAAGTCATAAACCTAAGCAAGTTTAAAACACTGGTGGGTGTATCCGGGAGGGGACACATCGATGGGGCAGGTGCTATCTGATGACATTCTTAGCTTTTGGGTCGGTGGAAGCTACTGGTCTGCTAAACTAATAGATTCCAAAGAGGCTTTTATGTGTTTCAAAATGTTAGTTCTGAGAGAGAGGAGGGCAAGGAATTTAACCCGAGATAAGGCAAATTAGCCCCTGGACCTGCAACATTCCAGTCTCTGTAGACACAGCCTCTTTTCATCCATTTAGGCAGGCTTCCTTTCAGGATTCTCCTTTACCCAGTACATCCTCTCAGGCTTGTCTGGGGGCAGGGGGAAGGGGGTGACCAGGGTCCCGGTGGTAGCTTTGTCTCTGACTGAGGACTTGCTACGGGAGCTTAGACACTGGTGTGCCTCCGAGGGCGCTGTGCTGCTGGGATCCAGAGGTGTCTCTCAGAGAACAGTCTCTCAGAGAATGGCTGTGGGCTGCCCTGCTTCAGGGAGCTGGCCTGGCTGTGCTCTGCACCTGTCTGGTTAATGACATTTTCTCTCTCCTAACACAACATAGGTCTGCTCACCATCTGCAGAAGACAGTCAGAGAGAGATTCTCTCTCCCTCCTTCCCTCCCCTCCTCCCTCTTCAAGATGGGGTTTCTCTGTATAGCCTTGGCTATCCTGGAACTCACTCTGTAGACCAGGTTGGCCTCGAACTCTAAGATCTAACCTGTCTCTGACTCCTGAGGGCTGGGATTAAAGGCAAGCGTGCCACGTGCCCTGAAGAGATGTTTTCTTCTTAAAGGCTGTGTGCATTAGGTCTCTATCGCTGCAATTAAAAGCCTCACCAAAAAAAAACCGATGTGGAGAGTGAAAGGTTTATATGGCTTACAGGTCCCAGGTCCCAGTCCATCACTGGGTGAAGCCAGGGCAGGGAGTTAAAGTGGGAATCTGGAGTCAGAACTAAAGCAGAAGCCGTAGAAGAATGCTGCTTTCTGGCTTGCTTGCTCCCTTTGCCTTTATACACAACCCAGGGCTACCTGGCGCAGTGGGCTGCACGCCCCCACATTAGTTGTCAATCAAGAAGGTGCCCGGAAGCGTTGTCTACAGGTCAATCCGATAGAGTCAATTCTCACTTGACTTCTCTCTTCCTAGATGACTCTCTATTGTATCTAGCTGGCAAAAACCTAACCAGCACGGAGAAATGGTCCTGTTAGTCAGAGCTGAGTCACAGTCTGCATTCAGCTGCTGTGGAAAACCTTGTCTGGCTGTACAAGGGTTATTATCAATGTGGGGGCCAAGGCATGGTGGTTTTCTGTAACTTCAAAGGATAAGCGTGCCGAAGACCCATACGCTGAAGTCTTTCCTTTTGTCATTACCACTAAATTTGTATGTGTGTGTTTACAGCTGGTACGGAAGCGGGGAGCCGGGAGTTTGTGTTTCACCGTCTGTGGAGGAGATGTCTTTTGACAGTTTTATCGAGTCTCCAGCAGCTAACATTTCTCATTTCCTCTGAGAAGACGGAGGAGGTCAGCACGATCCTCCTTCCTTCAATAAATTGATATTTTCGCTTACTGACTGGAAGCCAGCTGGCCCACTCAGGGGCCACAAGTAGTTCCTTTTTAACAAGACAAGTTGAATTTACTGTGAAGCTATAACATCTCAAACTGCAGGTCCCTCACTGTCGTGGGCCCATTTCTTTCTTTCTTTCTTTTTTGTTTTTGTTTTTGTTTTTGTTTTTCTAGACAGGGTTTCTCTGTGTAGCTCTGGCTGTCCTGGAACTCACTCTATAGACCAGGCTGGCCTTGAACTCAGAAATCCGCCTGCCTCTGCTTCCCAAGTGCTGGGATCAAAGGCGTGTGCCACCACCGTCCTGCTATCATGGGCCCATTTCTAAGTCCTTGGTGTGATCCTGTGTCTCAGGATTTTCCCTGTCCAATTACATTAGTGCAGAGGAGGTCTGGACAGGGAGAAGGGAGGCAGAGCTAAGAGTTGCAGAGACAGGGGTAGGAGGGCAAGGGAGATGGCTACGGACATGAACCCACGTGACATTTACCAGCCACAAGTAGCTATGATTTCACAAGGTTAGAAATACTGGGATAGCCAGGTGGTGGTGGCTCATGCCTTTAATCCCAGCACTTGGGAGGCAGAGGCAGGAGGATTTCTGAGTTCAAGGCTAGCCTGGTCTACAGAGTGAGTTCCAGGACAGCCAGGGCTACACAGAGAAACCCTGTCTCGGGAAAAAAAAAAGAAAGAAAGAAAGAAAGAAAGAAAGAAGGAAAGACTGAGATAAAGCTTTTATCATTATCAATTTGGCTCGGAAATTATTGTGTTGACATCTTGTAAATTGTGGTTTTATTGATACATAAATCTGATTGGTTAATTAAGCTTTAGGAGTCTTGATTTTACTGGGTTACTAAGTATTGTGATATAGTAAGACTCGGTTGAGCCTTAGCTTACCAGAGACCCCCCTGAGTGAACCACATGGAGCTTGGATCGATGCAAAAAGCAAGAAGGTTTTATTGTTCCAGTGCACTGGGGTCTTCCCAGACTCAAAGGAGAGGCAGCGACCCCCCGCACAGCTTGTTCAGTGAGCTTTCATACAGTTTCAGGGCAGCAGCCATTAGGCACAATGTGATTGGCAGAACAGTGTGACTTTTTAAACTGATTGGTCTTCAGGGAATGAGGTGGCAAGGAATTCCCTTGTCTCAAGGTGGGCAACGTCTATCCTGCAGAATGTGTCCCCACCCAAAGGTCATTCCCATCCTGTGGTCTGAGGAATGTTAATTAGCCTCTCCTTTCTGGAGGGGCAAGTGTTCCATGACCTTCTCAAAGTTCCTGAGCTGACCTTTTCAATGTGCAACCTCAAGATTGGCGGTTTCATTTAGTTACTGGAATGTGGGATTGCTGACTACAAGGGTTTATGGCTGAGGAAGTACTAGCGGCTCCTGGGACAAGCGAGCCAGATGCTATGGGGGCTAGCTGGAGAGAGTTGATGGCTGCAGCAGGAGCTGGGGAGCGTGGTCTGGCCCCACAGAGAGATGGTGGGCTCCATTTTTTAAATATTTCCGCAGCAGTCCTTTATCTCTGTGCATTTAGACAGCCTTGCTACGAAACCCATGCTGGCCCACTAATAATCTGCCTACCCCTCCTCCTACTATTTTGGTTACAGGCCTACAGTATCAGCTCCCTCTTTGCTTTGCTTTCTCAAAAGAAGCTAGCCACAGAGAGGCATCCTGAGAGAGAAAGCACCCATTGGGAGCTTATGAGGATGGACCCTTTTGCATCTCTCTTCTTTTTTTTTTTTTTTTTTTTTGGTTTTTTCAAGACAGGGTTTCTCTGTGTAGCCCTGGCTGTCCTGGAACTCACTCTGTAGACCAGGCTGACCTCGAACTCAGAAATCCGCCTGCCTCTGCCTCCCAAGTGCTGGGATTAAAGGCGTGCGCCACCACGCCCGGCTCAGAATTGTTTTTTTAAGACTGTCCTTTATTTGGTAAATCCACATCAGAGAGGACAGTAGACTGGCATCCTAAAAGTCTGTCTTCCTCTAGTCTCCAGGTAGCATGTTATTCAGGGAGAGGTGGGCAGGACACAGACAGTCAGTCAGTCAGGAGCTCCTCTCTTCCAGTTCCCCAGGACTTTTGTTCCATTGTCTTTTCTAATCTTCCCTTGCTCCCTCTCGCCTTCTGTGGGTGTTTGCTTGGTCAACTCAGTTTGTGCTGGTAACAACTCTGTATTCTTGCAGGGGCATCCGGGCTGGGGGTTCAGCTCAGAACAACATGTACACAGTGATCAATAACATATGTTGCAGGATATTCAATTACACTGTGACCCCCGAGATTGTGTTATTTACTGAGAAAAGTTGTTTCTAGCTTTGGTGTGGCTCTACTTGGCACACACCCGTGCCTGGACTCACACACCTGTGTCTGGACTCACACACCTGTGGCTGGACTCACACACCTGTGCATAAACTCACACACCTGTACCTGGACTCACACACCTGTGCATAAACTCACACACTTGTGCCTGGACTCACACACCTGTGGCTGGAATACAGACAAGCCCTCAGTTCACATCTCTAATTCCAATAAATGGAGGTAAAGTTAGTTTGTAGAAGGAAGCAGCCATGTTTAAAAGTGATGTCTAATTGAGTGGCAGACAAAGTGACAAATCAGAGAAAGATTTGAATAGTATATGCCCAACTCTCAGGAGAAAGACAGAGAGAGAAAGAGAAAGAGAGAGAGAGAGAGAGAGAGA
>NW_022196905.1:166644929-166646747 GCF_008632895.1 Mastomys coucha | reverse complement strand
AGAGAGAGAGAGAGAGAGAGAGAGATTGAGATTGAGATTTTTTTTTAAACTGGGGGAGTTTTACATAGACATGTTTTTACATAGACATATTGTGGAGAGAAAACAGCTACACACAGGTGAAGACAGAATGAAAAGGAGCCAGAAGATTAGAACAGGTTGCCAGAGTTAGTTTGAGGCCAAGCAGAGCAAAAAGCCAGAGGCTAAGTGAGAAGCCAGATTGAATCAGTCAGCATGGAGAGGAGGAGTTCTGAGCCAGAACAGTTGAGTTGACCAGCCAACAAGAATTCAGACAAAGCTAAAAAGGGTGAGCTTATCCAGCAGCAAGTTTCAGGGGCTGAAAACATTCTAGGCCTAGATAAGATTATACAGTGGCTAGAAGCTTCCAGGACTAGGCCTAGGTTAGCAGATGGAGTCAGGAAGCTTCAGAGACAGCAAATAAAACAGGAGAATAAAAGATACTTTTACACATATACATTCTGATTCCTTTTGCTAATATGGAGTACAAGTGTGTCTTCAACGAAGAATATGAAAGGTCCTGGGTTAGATTCACTCTCTAACACTATGCAGCTAACCAACCAATCAACCAAACAACCAGGGAGATCTGTGATAAGGCTTGCCGAGAGAGTAGGATCCATCTGATAGTTCAGGTCAAGTGCTTGGCAGTTGTGTGACCCACAGTAAGCGGTTACAAGTGTTCCGTTAGGCTTCCTGTTGAGATTTGCATGAACTCTCAGGCTTTCACAAGTAGCCTTGGTGTTGCCCAGCCTGTTTTTGCCTTTTGATTTGAAGACACGCATTTACAAGCCACACTTTGCATATGTAGCCCAATAAATCTGGGCTTTGATTTTGTCTGTGGTTTCATTAATTACTTCCAACTTGGACTGGCATCCTTCCTACGGAGCGTTGACAGATTCTGTTGCTTCTAGACTGCTTTCTCCCCATGGCTTGATTTTTTATTATTTAGCCATCGAGTCCATCTGGAATTTCTTTGGATACATACTCCGAGGTAAGAGTTTATACTGATCTTTTCCATTGCTCATCAGCATTCTCCATGTTTCTACTGAGCCGCCGTCCTTTTCTGTGTTGTAATGTCTTGGTCAGATAACAATGCTTTCATCTTGTGGGCTCCTTTCCAGAGCTTTCTACTGATGCAAGGAATAAAGATCTGCCTATTTTGGCATAGATATCTTGTACTGGTTAATTTTCTGTCCACTTGACACAAGCTAGAGTCATCAGAGAGAATGGAACCTCAATTTAGAACGTGCCTCCAGAAGATTTGACTGCAAGCCAGCCTGTAGGGCATTTTCTTAACTAGTAATTGGTGGGGGAAGGCCTGGTGCATTATGGATGTAGCCATCCCTGGGTCAGTAATCCTGGGTTGAGCAAACCCTCAGGAACAAGCCAGTAAACAGCATCCCTCAGCCAGACAGTGGTGGCACATGCCTTTGATCCCAGCACTTGGGAGGCAGAGGCCAGCACTTTCTGAGTTCGAGGCCAGCCTGGTCTACAGAGTGAGTTCCAGGATAGCCAGGGCTACACAGAGAAACCCTGTCTTGAAAAACAAAACAAAACAAAACAAAACAAAACAAAAACAACAACAAAAAAAAGAAAAAACAACCCCCCGCCCCAAAAAAAAAACCCCAGCATCTCTCTAGCTTCCAGGTTTCTGCCCTGCTTGAGTTCCTGTCCTGGCTTCTTTTGATGATGAACAGTGATGTGGAAGAGTAAGGCGAATAAATCCCTTTCTCCCCAAGTTGTTTTGGTCATGGTGTTTTATCACAGCAATAGTGACCTTAACTGAAACATCTATCATAATCT
>NW_022196905.1:166637025-166644919 GCF_008632895.1 Mastomys coucha | reverse complement strand
TCTCCTTTTCTACTGTATATGTTACTGTGGGTGTGTGCAGATGTGTATAGATGCATCTGCACATGCCTGCACATCTGTGTGACGGCCAGAGGCCCAGATCAAATACCTCCCTCCATCATGCTTTCCTTTGTGAGGCAGGGTCTCTAACACCATGTGGACCTCATTGATGTAGCTAAGCTGGGCTGGCTGCTCAATGAGCTCTGGGGACCCACCTGTGCTGTCCTCCTTTCTTGCCTCCTTGCCTCTTGCCCATTCAGATCATCTCAAGCAAATGCCTTCTTGTGTCCAGTGCTGGCTAAAATGCGCTTTTGGTTTCTGCTGTTTCTTAAAAAGCAGCCTGGACTTTCTGTTCCTTCCTCTGCAGTCGTGTTCACAGAGTGCTGAGTTATTTACACTCTGATAACTTCTTGGACAAGTGGGGTGAGAGAACAAAGTGACCACTGATTTGAATCTTGCTTCTGTGAGAGAAGTTATTATCTTCCCTGGGCAGCTTTGGGGCAGAAAAAATATACTTTCTTGGGTCTCCCAGTCTTGACTCTCTTTAATCCAAGCCTCCAAGTTGATGCTGGAATGATCTATGGTCTTTCTAAATGGAGTCACGACTTCCTTGCTTCAAAATGTGAATACTCCTCTTTGCCTCTTTGGGTTGATTGGTCCTTCAGCTGCGCTGGATTTCAACCGTTCACGTGAGGGAGAACAGTCATTGATATTGAAAGATTTCTTATAAAATCCAAGATTTGGGTGTTGCACGGAAGATGGGCAACAGGGCCTCCTGGAGCTCCCAGCTTTGCCCTTTGATAAAGGGTAGATGCTTATGTTTGTTCCCCTTGGTCCAGGAGCACGTTCTATGCAGGTCTGTGTATGTGGAAAAATTGACCACAGAGAGGGCCCTGTGCCCCCACCTTACCTGCCTCTCAGACAGTCTTACAGTGGCTATGCTACTAAATAGTAGTTTTCTTGTTAAAAGAAGATCTACCAGGACTTTTATGAAATAAGGAAGACTTCGTTTAAGAAGGGCTGACTCTGAGCCAGGCATGGTGCTTCATGCCAACAGAGGCAGGAGGATCTCTTTGAGTTCAAGACCAGCCTTGTCTACAAAGTAAGTTTCAGGATAGCCAGGGGTATTATACAAAGAAACCCTGTCTGGGAACATAAAGGGGAAGGGCACAACTCTGTCAGGATTTTGTGAAACTGGAGAGAGATCTGGTTTAACTCCAAATACAAAGACAAGTTAAGTATTTTATAGGCAGGGATCTGCATGTGTGTGAGTGTGTGTGTGTGTGTGGGGGGGGCTTGTGCTCGTAAATGAATGAAAAATTGCTAAGAGGAAGTTCTGGGGGCACGGGATAATTCTGGCTAAACCTACTTGACAAGATTCTTGCTGAAGGCAGGCCAGTTCGAGAGAATGAGGGTGGAGAATCTCACTCAACCAAACCTGCAGGATTCCCACTAAATCTAGATTCTAGAACAAAGACTGGAGCACCAGGTTGAGGCATGCTGAGGCTTAGTGGAGCCTAAGAGAATTAGGACCAGCAGAGTCTTAGACAGTCAGAATCTATTTACTCAGTTTATTTTTATTTATTTATTTCAGTGTGTGTCTGCTTTGCCTGCCCATATGTATGTAGACCGTGAGCGCATGCTTGGTACCCTTGTAGAGTCCCAAAGCTAGAAGGGTTGGAAATTGCCTTGTAGATGGGTGGTAGGAACTCAAACTGGGTCCCGTGCGACATCAATTAGTGCTTTCAACTGCTGAGCCATCTCTCCAGTCCCTACTCCATTTATTTAACCTTTACCAAAGAAACCCATTTTACAGACACTTCTGTAGTTTTGATTCACTGCAAAATACACGTTTGGCCTGGCCACCATTTGTGGAATGCATCAATAGGGTTTTTTAGTTGTGTTAGTGGGAATTGAACCAAGAGCCTCACTCATTCTTAAGTACCTGTTATACACACAGAGCTACATCTACAGGGAGTTATATTTTAGATTTTCATGTTATATTAATCCATAACCTCTGGGAAGGACAAGAAGCAGTGGAAAAGAAAAAGGGCCACTTCTCAGCTTAAGACCATTTCCTTTTTTCTTTTAAGATTAATTTATGTATATGAATGAGTACACTGTCGCTGTCTTCAGACACACCAGAAGAGGGCATCGGACCCCATTACAGATAACTGTGAGCCACCATGAGGTTGCTGGGAATTGAACTCAGGACCTCTGGAAGACAGTCAGTGTTCTTAACCGCTGAGCCATCTCTCCAGCCCTTAAGATCATTTCCAAAACAACTAGGTTTTGGTTGGCTACTTAGCTAGGTATTTGCATTCTGCTCAGTGAAGCTGAAGGTTGCAGCACCGTCAAGGTCTGCCCTTTCCAGAGTGGTAGGGAATGGCGGGGCGAGATGTACTGGGCTTTGGTAACACAGTCAGGGAAGGCCTCGAAATGAGTTACTTTGTTGCTGTTTACTAAGCCCAAGCCTTGTACATGATAGGTGCTTTAGAAACTAGGGCATTTGTTTTTCTTGTCTCAGGCTGCTCCTGCCCGGAGTCAGGCTTTGTCACTTCAGGCCACCCCTGGAGCTGGTTCTGTTTTTAGCTCCTTCAAGACATGGCTTCCCCAGGAGCTTAGCCAAACTTGGAAAGAGAAATGGAAACTGGTATGTTCATTTTTATAATTTATTGAATGTCTATTGAGTGTGTGCTCTGGTCCAAGGTCTCCCGAGAAGCAAAAAGTTATAAGCGTGGCTTGGTCTCTGGCCTTTGGGAATTGTATCGTCCAAAAGTAGAATGCATACATGTAGAGAGACATGTTGTCCATGCCGTGCTAAGTGTAGGGTGACCTTATATCCGGAGACAGTCTTGACTTATGTCTGTCTGTTGTCCTGGAGTCACTACGAAGAATGCACCTTTTCACTTTAGAACTATGTGCGAGTATGGTCTGTATGAATATTCATGTAGAAAGGGGGTAGGAAGTGGAGAGACTAGTCTGTTTCCCCCGAAGTAGTTGCTGAGCTGAGTGACAGAGAAGTCTGGCCTGCCAAGGCCAGGGGTCTTGCAGGGAACTAGGGGTTCAGGTGGGAAACACAGAAAGCTCTGCAGGCAAAGAAAGAGAGTTCTGAAATTAAGAGCAGTGGTCGACTTAAGTTAAATATTGTTTGCCAAGTTTGCCCTTTGATAATCCCTCAAGGCCGTTATTAGACTGTCTAGACACCACTGTCCCTTTACCCCCCCTTCCTCTTGCTTCGGGGCTAGGAATGGAATTCGGGGCCCGGAAGCCTGCTGGACACGCTGCTCCCTCTGGGGGAACATCCCCCGTGTGGATTTGTGGTTTTTTTTTTTTAACTGTCTCTTAGGTGCTCTTGGTCATATCAAGGTTCTATCTGGGTCTCTGCTGATGGTGGTTTGGGAAACAGGATTAACCAGGCAGAAAGCCCTGAGGGATGGACAGAAACTGTACTTCTAAGCAGTTAGGGAGTGCAGGAACTATGTAAGGCACATCAAGGATCAGGAGGAGGGAAAAGAGGTAGCGCTGTTGAGAAGGAAAAATGATCAAGACCGGGTACCCACTTCCATGGGTACTATATTCAAGCTACAGATACTTGTGTCAAATGCAGGAAAATCTAAGGGATTTCTAATCTGAAGATTTACTTGGTCATAAACCCAAGACAACAACAGTTGGATAGTGTTGGCATATTTCTTGTAGACCGAAAATAAAAATGACTTCCCCTCACATTTTTAAAAAAGTCTTTCGACACTCTTGACAGTCGTGTTATTCTCCGGCAAGATGCAGTAACGGGCTCTAAAGTATTCTCTTGACTTTTTTTTATTATGGTAGGATTCCTGCCAAGCCTTATCTTACATGTTTGCTTGTCTTTGTTATGAACTGTAGAAGACATTTGTGATTCATCTGCAGTACACACACATGGTGCCAACTCCTTTCAGGGGAGGTCATCCGCATCCTGCAAATTTTAGCTTCACCTTGTCCCGAATTTTGGAGTCACATTTCTCTTGTGGGAGCTGTAGTCACCTCACAAATTCTCTGAGACTCTGAGAAATGTCAGTACTACAAGAAACACACTGATGAACTAACTAATAGTCTCAGACTTGGCTCTGGAGGAAATGGATTCTCTGGAGAGAGAGGCCTGGGCCAGTCTCTTAGTGGAATTCCACAAAGATAAAGGGAAAAAATTCTTCTCTTCACCTTCAAGGATAAAAGCCTTACCCTGAAGACTGCTGTCATCAGGCCTCTCAGGCTCTGTACTGAAGAGGCAACGACGTCAGAAACCAAGGACCCAGGAGTTCTCTGGAAAAAAAAAAAAAAAGCTTAAAGTTATGAAAAGAAAGGACGACAGAAAACCGCTCAGGCTGTCTTGTCAGGGGGCAGTTTTGCATCTATCCCAGGTCGGGCCAATTCCGGAGGCCCCCAGGAGTGTGGTTTGGTGCGGGCAAGGCATCTTCAATTCTTGTATTGCCTGGGAGCCTTCCAAGTCCTGGGAGTAAGGATGGAGATGACCAGTGTCAAGGAGCGGGTACAACACTCTATAGAGGTTCTGAGTATTGTTTTTCTTTTTCTTTTTTTTTTAAAAAAAATAAGGGGCTTAACTTCTGCGCGGTGCAGCGTCAGGCACGCCATTAAGTCCTAGCGGCAGGAAGCACAGATAAAAGGGGAAGAGGAACGGGCGCCGCGGCGCGCACACGCTCGGAAATGGACGTCGGCGGCGCGCGGGGCCCGCGGGGAGGGCGAGCGAGCGAGTGAGCGCGGTCGAGCATCCCTGCCCAAGGCCGGGCGCGACCAGCGCGGCGGGGGGAGCGCGCTTCCAAGCGGCCGCCCCCGCGCGCCGCGCCAGTAGTTCGGTCCGAGGGGGCGGCTCCAGGGGCGCGGCTCCAGCGCCGAGGCTGCTCCGGGCGGGAGCGGACCCCAGAGCCGAGCTGCGCGGAGCAGGGCTGGGGGAGAGGCCGGCGGGCGGGCGGGCGGACGGACGGGCGGGCGGGCGCGCGCGGGGGCGAGCTTCGGCGCGGCGGCCCCGAGGAGCGGGGGCGAGCGGCGCTGCGGGGCCGTGGGAGGAAGCGCTGTGCCCGGCCCGACGGCGCTCGTTGAGCCACCTCCGCGGGTCGCCGGCGACGTTGCCGGCGCCTGTCAAGGCCCCTCCATTTTGAAGGAAGAGGCCGCCGTTCCCCCACCGCAGGGGCGGCAGCCGCGCTCATGGCGTTCAGTCCCTGGCAGATCCTGTCGCCCGTGCAGTGGGCCAAGTGGACGTGGTCCGCGGTGCGCGGTTCGGGCGCGGGAGAGGACGAAGCCGGAGGTCCTGAAGGCGACCCCGAGGAGGAAGAGGACTCGCAAGCCGAGACCAAATCCCTGAGTTTCAGGCAAGTACACCGCATCCCAGCCAGCCGAGATGCAGGCGCGCGCCATCCTTCCACCGCGGTCCTGCTGTGTGCGCGCAACCGTGGTCCCGGCTCTGCTGCGTCCTGCCCGCAGCCGGGTCCCCGCTGTGTACCCGAAAGTTCGGGATGCTCTGTCCGCCCGTGTGCTTTTGGTCCCCCCACCCCCCGTCTTCGCTGCGAGCTTTCTGAACCCAGCCCCGAATCCGCAGTCTCCGCATCCCCCGGTTTGCCTGGGTCGCTTTCGCTAAGCGTCGACACCCCCACCCCCGGCTCTAAGCGACGCAGCCACACCGGGTAGTGTCAGTTGATAAGGCCAGGTGGGATTTGGAGCGTTTCCCCTTGTGGGCAAGAAATTGCTCCTCCGCCCTTCTTGGCCCCCACAGTGTCCTAAAATGTAGCCTTGGTAAAAGAGGATCGCGTGATGACAGGCCCCTGGCAGCTGGTGAGAAATGGTGGTCTCTCTCTCTGCTGAGCTGTCACACGTGTGATTGTGGAAGGCAGGTGACGGCATTTTCAGCCTCCAGTGACTTTCAGACAGGTAGAGGCCTACCGAGGAGAACAGTGTAGCTAGAATTGACTTAGTTTGGGGGTGGGGCGATATTAATTTTTATGCACCTTTAAAAAGGGTATGGAGAGGAAAAGGAGTTGATTGGGAAGTCTTTTTTTTTTTTTTTTTTTTTGGTTTTGAAAGGCAGAGATGACCTCAAAAACCCAAGTGGTCCTGGTGAGAAGCTCCAGAGGACGAAAGAGATTTCGGGGAGCTAGGATGCTGGGCATCGCTGAAAATGCTGCAGCCCTCCTCAGGCTGGGTTGAGGACTGGTTGGTTGTAAAGTTGGAGGCGCTGTACTTGCACTTTGGTGGCCAAGTACATTTTAAAGGCAGTTGGAAATACCGTTGACTGTGGTAATGCCTCGTTTTTCCCCCCTTGGCAGCTCGGATTCTGAAGGTAATTTTGAGACTCCTGAAGCTGAAACTCCAATCAGATCGCCTCTCAAGGAGTCTTGTGATTCATCACCGGGATTGTCAGAACCTGAGGCCAAACCCCAAGGTAACAAAACTTGATTTCTACTTTTTGGTTTTAACTTAAGAAAAAAAAAAAAAAGGAAATAAAAAAGGGGTGTATCACGTGTGCCGCGAGGACCACCTCAGACAGGATGAACTGGCTCCTTGCTGATTTGGAAAGCTCTTTGCTTATTTGTTTTGTAACATAAATGTTTTGATCATTTGATGATCCAAGGCTTTGCTTTATTCTCTGACTAGAGATTGTGCCTTTGGAGTCTGAGATCATATATATATATATATTTTTTTTCAGCCACTCCTGTTAGACTTCCTTCTCAGCCCTGAAGAAGTGAAAACTGTAGCAATGACTGGTCTGGTTATGTTCTAGATTTGGCCTCAGAGATTTCAGAGACTAGTTGTTTTTTACAAGGGTGTGGCTAGACACAAAATTATAGGTAAGAGTTGATTTTTGAGTTAGGAATCTTCGGCAGTTTCAAAATTGCTTGCCTTTCTCTCCCACAAGGGACCAGTGGGGAGCCCCTCAGGCTAACCAAGAAAATCCGGTTCACCACATTCCTTTCCCCCACCCCCACCCTCAACCCCCAGCCCAAGCTAGTACCTGCCCTTTAATTCTCAATGCCTCTGGCCCACTAAATTAATGGAAATCATTTTTGTCATACTTTTTTTTGGGGGGGGGGTGGTTTGAGACAGGGTTTCTCTGTATAGCCCTGGCTGTCCTGGAACTCACTCGGTAGACCAGGCTGGCCTCAGAAATCCGCTTGCCTCTGCCTCCCAAGTGCTGGGACTAAAGGCATGCACCACCACCGCCCGGCACTTTTTTTTTTTTTTTTTAAAAAAGACAGGCTTTCAGATAGCCCAGGCTGGCCTGGAACTGATGGTGCCTCCTCAGACTCCTGGAATAACAGGCCTGTACCACCATGCTTGGTTTATTGTCACCTAACTTTGAATAAAATTTCACTTGACTTAGTAGGAATTAATTTGTTCCTTTGGTGAATGAATAGAGGCAGTGATGGAAGTTGTTGATGTGTTAGAACGGGGGCTCTTGTCAGGACATACCTACCACACACTAGGCCCAAGCAGTAACATCTGTAAGAGGTTTAATTGAGAGGGAGGGAGGGCACAGTAGCAGAGACAGAGAGAGGAGGGGGGGAAGAGAGAGAGCGAGCTCCCGAGTGGGAGAGCGGTGTGCGTGCATGTGTGTGTGTGTGTGTGTGTGTGTGTGTGTGTGTGTATGTGTGGGTTCTGATGTAGTGGCCACAGGTAAAGGTGGGAGGTGAGCCCAATGGATTCTGGGAATATGGTGGCTGTTGCCCTGGCAACAGGTCTGTGAGGCTCACCCATGTGATGTCACTGGCTTTGGAGGTCCTGATGCTAACAGTTGTATTAGTCAGGGTTCCATTGCTGTGAAGAGACAGCAATGACCAAGGCAGCCCTTATAAGGACAACATTTAATTGGGGCTGGCTTACAGGTTCAGAGGTTCAGTCCATTATCATC
>NW_022196905.1:166631596-166636940 GCF_008632895.1 Mastomys coucha | reverse complement strand
GCAGCATCCAGGCAGGCATGGTGCAGGAGAAGCTGAGAGTTCTACATCTTCATCTGAAGGCTGCTGGCTCCCACATGGCTAGGAGTAGGAGGGTCTCAAAGCTACCCCTGAGGGGCTACCACAGGGACACACTTCCTCCAACAAGGCCACATCTACACCAACAAGGTCACACCTCTTAATAGTACCATTCCCTGGGCCAAGCCTATACAAACCACCACAGAAGTGAACCTTTTAAGGGTTAAAAGGAAAATATCTGTTGGGTTCTCTTAAGTACTGTGGAGAACAATGGGCAGGAAGGAGGCGAGGATCATGGCCTGTGAGCCTGGCTAGTAAATGCTGGACGTTTGAGGGGAGCACAGTAGAGGAGCTGACTTGAACAGATTCTTAAAAGAGGAGACACGAGGAAACAAAAACTTGTGTGTATTGTTGTTCCCTTTCAGCAAAGGGAACAGTGTTTGCAAAGAAGCATCCTGTAAGTGGTGAGGCCCTGAGGTGTGGAGGAGGAGGTGTGTGGAGGAGCGGCGGGGGGCGGGGGCAGAGGCCAGGGGGCCCCAGGCCAGGGTGCCCACGTGGAATGACCAGGCTGCGTGTGCTGCTGGGGGTAACAGGAGCTGAAGTCAGCAAGGGGAGAGAGAGGAGGGGCCGCGTGGTACTGTAAAGGATGATCTGGCTTTCTGAGAGAGCTAGAGGGCAGCTGTCGGGGGTCTAAACCAAACCCCGATGGACTAGAGTCCGTTCTCACTCATACCTCTGGAGAAGTCTGAAGGGTGGCCAAAGTCGAGTTCCTCCTGAAGATCCAGGAAAGACTAGCTCCTTGGCTCGTCTAACGTGGGCTGGCCGTCAGCAGCCCCCGGTGTTTGGCTTGCCGCAGCCTGAAGCCCTGGGCCTTAACATGTGGCAGGCTTTCCCTGTAGGTCTGGGGATACGGGCATTCGGTTTAATACTCTAGCATGACCTCGTTTTAACTATGTTACAGCCTCCAGAGACACTGTTCCCAGTAAGTGCCCCATTTCTGGTAAACTAGCATTTTTGACATATCTTCTTGGGGAACGCAATTCACTCATTTTGACAAGGATTTGACTTACACAATGATGATGGTGATGATGGTGATGATGGTGATGATGGTGATGATGGTGATGGTGATGATGGTGATGGTGATGATGATGACAGGGCTTTAATTCTGTAGCCATAGCTATCCTGGAGCTTGCAGTGTAGACCAAGCTTTGAACTTACAGATCCCCTTGCCCCTCTAGCTTAGCTTAATTCTTTGCAGGTTGCCTGGGTAAGTTGAGTCACAGAGGAGCTAGATTTACCTGGAAACAATCGGTTTTCTTGCAGTTTGTTTTTTACTAGAAATTGAGATCTCCATTGCTGTGTGTACTGAGAGTGGGAGCTGCGCCTTCAGCGCTCTGGGCTAGTTCTGCTACCGGGTTAAGGGCTGACCCTTTGAAGAGAGAGAGGGGTGTGGCAAAGCCGCAGTCCTACGTCCTGTAATGAAGATGCTGCCTGTCCTGTAGCTTTCTTTATTCTCTCCAGAGCAGCAGGTTGGGAGGGAGGACTAGAATCCTGAATTCTGTGGACCTTCTCATCAAATTTAAATAAAGCCCCTAAGATGTATGTTAAGTAGCCGCTTGAAAGCCTCTTTGAATCGCCCTCAGCTTTCTTTCCTCAATATTCTGTCAGGCTGCTAGGCTAATTCATCTGCCAGATTCCTCACTAAATGAATAGAGGCCGGATTGGCCTAGGCCTCCCACCCCTACCCCCAGCCCCAGCCCCAGCCACAGACACTCAATTGTTTGGTCCTTCTTGTTTCTGTGGCTCTCACAGTCTCTCATTCAGTGTAAATGTTTTCTTTTTAGAGAGTCTTGAATCAGGAAAGTACTCAAGGGTAGGCCATGCTGTGGAGTGTTGGTAGGGAGGAGACGGTGGCTCGTCCTCTGGGGAACAGTCCTCCAGTCCTCCGCATTATAAAATCCCAAAGTTTAAGGGCTTTAGACTGGGATGACTCCTAAGTCTGCTTAGTGTCTGGCCTTTTAAAGACCTTGTGGAGTTAGTCCAAAGTGTGGATTGCGTTGTCACAGATACAAAGTAGTCTAGAGAATACAACCAAAGCTCAGGCTGGCTGAAGATGGTTTCACTGAGCAAAAATTATGAAGTCAGTTCCTGGTGAGGCTTGAATTTCTGGAACGGGCTCCTTCACTTTTCCCCGAAGTAGTTAATTTTGTTTTTGACCTTCTGTGGTTCCATGATGTGGTTAGACAGCGCACACAGATTGGGCGGGGCCGTCTTCACGGGATGTGTCGTGATCCCAGCCTCCTTGGGCCTAGTCACCCTCATGCACACCTGTAGGCTAGTGCCACACTCCTGGTCTGTCACCTGCTTCCTAATCGTTTAAACTTAGAGGAAAATAGAGTTTCGCTTTTTATCAGAACTGTTTTAAGAACTCAGAAATTTTGTAATGGTTCCTCTTAAGATAGTTATATGCCAGGAATTAAATATAAGGTTGTGATTTTTTTTTTTTTAGAAGCCACAGAAAAAAGTTGGCTTCTGAATATATAATAAATTCAAACTAAGCTGGAACTACTTCTGGAAAATCCCAAGCCTTGGCTGTAGAGCTTCAGCCAGTGGCTCTGTGTTTGCTTCCTTCTCCCCCGATCCAAGGGCGCTCAAGACGGCTTCACCTTTTTTTGAGGGTTTCACTATATTAGTCTAAACTAGATACGTAGCCATGCTTGGCCTCAAACTCACAGAGATCCCTCTGCTTCTACCTGTGTGTGTCACAATACACAGCCATTTAAAGTGCTTTTTTTAAAAAAAAAAATCACTATTCTCACTACTGTGGGAGAGAGGCCCACATGCCTCTCTCTCTCTGTGTGTGTGTGTGTGTGTGTGTGTGTGTGTGTGTGTGTGTGTGTGTAGCAGACTTCCATGGAGGTAGCTCTTATCTGGCAGTATGTATGTGGTTTCTAGGGATGGCACTCAGGTGGGTCCCTGACGTGTGGCGGGTACGTCTCCTGGTGAGGCATCTCATAGCTGGTGAGCTGCTTTGTTTCGGTTTGTCTTCGCTGGGACCTATGTTGCTGGAGAAACTCCCTCTGGGCAGGACCTTAGAGGCCACCTCCTTATCTCCATCCATCCCTCCTGTTGTTTTCATACACAGGGTTGGCGGCAGCTTTGTTCAGCTCTTACAGTCTATAAAGACTTCAGGGCTGGCATGGTGGTGGCACACCCCCTGTTACACCAGCACCCGGGAGGCAGAGGCGGGCGGACCTTTGTGAGTGCTAGGCCAGCCTGGTCTATAAGGAGTTTCAGGCCAGCTCAAGCTACATAGTGAGACCCCTGTCAAACAACAACAACAACAACAGAAACAAACAGAGAACCTGCAGAGGTTTACTTTGTGGATCCCTCTCTTGGTGGTCCTACCCATACAGAGAATTGCCTTTCTTTGAGAAGGAGGATGTTGTTAATGTAGAAGTCTCCATAGGATCCTTGAATAACTAGTTAAATCCATTTATTCATTTTTTTATCTTAGAATACTTAAGTATTTCAGAGACTTACAGTCTGGAAAAGCAATGGAGTTTATCTACTGATACTTGTTGCTGATGTTCATGTGAGGAATGCAGAACTATTCATTGACGTAATTTTGGTATTTAGATTCAGAAGTACCAAACCATGCTCAAGACCAGATCAGGCTGTGTATACATATGTGTGTGTGTGCGCGTGCGTGCATTTGTGTGTGTGTGTGTGTGTGTGTGTGTGTGTAGGTAAAATTTGGCCTTCCAGGGACAGAAAGGATTTAAAAGTTTTAAGTGATTGAGCCCAGAGTGGTGGCGCAGGCCTTTAATCCTAGCACTTGGGAGGCAGAGGCAGGCAGATCTCTGAGTTCAAGGCCAACCGGCCTACAAATGGTCTACAAATCCAGGGCCAGGCAGTGAACAGCAAAAGGAAATTTCACCCCAAAGTGTAGTGGTTGAAAAACAGTGTAATCTTAAAAAAATGATGTGAAATTCACACATTAGGGCCCATAAATAATGGTGTTTGGGACTCTAGCCATGCTAGTGTGTTGGTCTGCTCCGTGGCTGCTTTTGTATCTTGGTAGCAGGCTGAGTCCTTGGGACTGGAGAGGCTTGTTAGCCTCTCCGTGCTCTTACACCACTTCCGGAGAGTGACTAGGAGGGACTACGGCTGACAAGGGAGCGCTGTGTACCACGTTCTGCCAGGAAAGGCTCCCTGAAGGGAGAAAGGTTGGGTCTGACTGCTCAGCTCCTTTGCAGACAGTGCACTGGAATTTTAAATGACTTTCACTAAAGGATTCTGAGAGTTACAAACAAGGAAGAAAGCACCGAGAAATGGAATCATCTAGTACGAGTACAAGTGTAACCATTTTGATTCTGTGTCTGTGGATCTGAGCATGGACTGGGATGCTCAGTTGCCCAGGGATGCCAGAGCCTTGGACCTGCCTTTACATGTGGTTGTGAGCCAAACAGGGTTCTCTGCACAAACAGTACAAACAGTACGATTTTTCACCACTGCCAACATAGACTTTTAACACATTCTTACTCAGTATTTCTAATAGAAGGTTGGGGGCTGAGTTTGAGTATATCGATAAGGTGTATTTATTGGAATTATATATAGATTATATTTATATGTGTAAGACTTTGAACACAGATCTTGCTGAAATCTGAGTCCCAGACTTTCTATTCTAAAGCTTTGAGCCTATTGATAAACAAATATACAAATATTTTTTATTCATCACATACTGAAATGGTCCATTCCAATCTATAAGTATGTTTTCCTCAGGATTTACATGAATATTTCTTTGCCCACAACAGGGGATTGCTTTATTAGAATTTCCTAGAAACAATGAGACCAATAAGAACATTAAGTATTACCTAGTTTAAAAGTTTTGTTTTGTTTTTTGGTTTTTCGAGACAAGGTTTCTCTGTGTAGCCCTGGCTGTCCTGGAACTCACTCTGTACACCAGGCTGGCCTCGAACTCAGAAATCCGCCTGCCTCTGCCTCCCAAGTGCTGGGATCAAAGGCGTGTGCCACCACTGCTGGGCTCGAGTCACTTTTTAGATGGAGCAAAGGCAAGGCCTTCTCAAGTGTCGTCAGGGTTAAGCTCACTCCTGAGTTGCTCTTCTCTACCTGGGCATCTACTAAAACTACTAATTTGCTTTGTTAATTTCTGGTGGCAGAGGCTTGGTGCTTGGAGGTGAGGGGTCTGGTAGTCCTGAATGCCCCATTGGAACAATGGGTGTGGTCTAAAGCTGCCGCAGACCGGGATTTCTCGCGGGGTCCCTGTTCCGCGGGACAAGGGATTCTGGCCAGGTGGGCACGGGAT
>NW_022196905.1:166627085-166631054 GCF_008632895.1 Mastomys coucha | reverse complement strand
AATGTCCGAATTTTCTCTTGCTAGCTGTAAGAATATGATATCTTGGTGAGTTCCTAGCACACTAGTACAAGGACATATCTGGTCCACCTCTGAGTTTGGGGTGCCAGGCAACAATGCGGAGGCAGGAGGCTGACTTTCCTTGAAGTTTTCGCCTCAAATGCCGCCATCACGCAAGTGTGCGTGGCATAAAGCCACTTTCAGTGAGAGTAGGTCTGGGGGATGCCAGAAAGACTGGGAGTGACGGGCAAAGTTTAAATCAGGCACAGTGGTGAACCAACAATTCTAGTGTTCTTCAGGTAGAGGAAGGAGGGTCAGGAGTTTAAGGTCAACCTTTGCTATACCATAAGTTCAAGACCAGCCTGGCTTACATGAAACCCTTCCTCAAAGCAAACCCAAAACCAACCTGGAATGGTAGCCCACGTTTTTAATTTCAACAACCAGGAGGCAGAGGCCGGCCGATCTGAGTTTAAGGTCTACATAGCGTGTTCTAGGACAGTCAGGGGCTACACAGAGAAACCCTGTCTCAAAAGATAACAAAATACTCCTCCCCCTCCCTAAAGCCCTTGTAATCTCGCTGTAGCAGCCATCCTGTCTCTAGGCAACCTTGGGGTGTAACTGTTTCTCACACACTCCAAAATCCTGAATAAGTAGTGTTGGAGTCCACAGTCTGTCTCCCAGCAGCCATCTTCACGGAGCTTTGATAGCCAAGGTTGCTAGCTATGCCTCTGGCTGTAACCATTGGCTTCAGGAAGAAAGGCCTTGCTGCTTTTGAGTTCAGGACCCCAGTCTCCACGTTGTGAGCACCAGTGTGGTCCTGACTGATTCTCAGGGCCTGCTCTTGCTGGCAGACTCAGTTTCTCTATGAGCAGGGTCTTCGAGGTCTTCGAGGTCTGCTTCTCAAGGACAAGTGTGCCTGGCTGCTCGGCTGGGCAGGTAGAAACTGACAGTTGTGCCCTGAGCTGCATCCTTAGCCCCTGAATTCCCCTCCCCTCCCCTCTCCTTCCCTTTCTTTTGTTTTTGAGGCTGTGTTGAGTCTCTGTGGAGCCCAGGCTGGCCTCTAGCTCCTGGTCCTCCTGCCTTAGCCTCCCACACGCTGCATGATGCCCCGCAGTTAAAGGTATGCACCACAGTGGTCCAGTAGCCTCTTTCCTGTTGCGGTGCTGGGTGGGAGAGGGTGACGCGTGCTTCCTAGCTCCCAGTACAGGATGCTCACCTATCCTTGGCTTTCTGTTCCAACTGCATTGGTTTGTTAGGTGTTTTAGATGCAAGTCGTTTTTGTTTATAGCATTTCCATGGTAACAGTGATACTGAGATAGGATATGTATGATTTCTTTTTGGAAAAATTGAGAAGTGTGGGCCAGAGCCTTGACTGACAGCAGTGCATCTTGGTTGGAACTTAGCTTTTAAGATGGAAAATCTGGGCCTGCGAGGGTGAGATGGCTCAGTGGGTAGAGGTGCTTGCTGTCAAGCCCCATGACTTGACCACTCTCTGGAACTTACCTGGTAGAAGGAGAGAACCATCTGACCTGCACTTAGCATACCTCACTTCCCGGCCCCACCCACCACACACGGCCCCGCCCACCACACACACACACACACACACACACACACACACACACACACTAAATCAGTGTCAAGTATTTTTGGAAAGATGTAAAATCCACTAGTAGTCTGATGCTTAGGAGGAGGCTGAGCGAGGCAGGAGGATCATAAATTTGAGCCCCACCCGAGCTACCTAGCACCAGAACTAGCATAGAGCTCAGGCTCCAGTGCTACAGGGTGGGGAGGAAGGGTTGAAAATCCAGAGCTCTGTGAAATGTGTTTCACAGCTTTTCCTCTCCAGGGAGTTTGTGAATCCCTCCAGTTCACTGTCGGAGAAGGCTAAGAGGAAGTGAAAGGCCTTAAAATGTTGCCAGGACAGGGTGTGTGCTGGGGAAAGGGTCTTCCTGACAGCTGAGTCAGTAGGCCATACATCTTCCACACACGTGAACTTGGTGTCTGTGCACAGTGTCTGACATGCACAGACACCGCCCCCGCCCCCTTCCCCCAGTGTAGTTTGGGATTCACCGCACAATTTAGATACAAACCAACAGAAAGTAGAAGTCATCTTTGTTGGTAGCTGATGCATTTGTCTTGGACTATTTCCATTTATTATTAAAGGTGTGGTGGCACAGGCACTTTATCCCAGCACTCCCTGGGGGCAGAGGCAGGAGAATCTGAGTTCAAGGCTGGCCTAATCTACATTCTACGTAGGGAGTTCTAGGACAGTTAAAGCTATAGAGAGAGACCCTGTCTCCCCGAACCCCACCACCCCCAAAATTAGTGTCAGCTCTTCAATGAGAATGAAGTAGGAAGGGGTCAGTCTCTTGTCTGCGTGAGGAGAGTGAGGTGTAGGAGATGTATGGAGCCTCTGGGACTCGGCCCCTATTTTTAGGTAGAGAGAAGGGTTGTTTGACTTTTGTTTTTGTTTGTTTGTTTTCGAAATAGGGTTTGACTTTTGTTTTTGTCTTTGTTAGTAGTGCTTGGCATCGCACCAAGGTCTCACCTGAGGTAGACGAGTGGTTTTCTCCTAGCCATGTCCCCAGCCCACAAGGGCACACTGATCTTCTCACCAGTCACTGCTGGCTAAGGAATGGAGCTCAGGCACTCATGTGGGGCCTACAGGTTGGCTCAGCATTCTCACGGTGTGGTGTCCTGCTGCATCTCCTCCCCAGACTGACTGGGCCACCTCAGAGGTCAAACTGTGCCTTCCACAGCACCCAGTGCTGTGCAATATACAGTACCCTCTTGGTGACACAGGTTAGCCCAGTGCTGTAATACCAGGAAATAAAGACTCACTTGGAACTCCATGCTAGAGCTGGTCACCACAAAGCTCTTACTATGCCAGAGGGTGCAATTTCCGCAGCCCCACACACCTCCCAGCTTCCTTCCCTTAGGTCTCTTCTGTGCCACTTTCCTAGGTTCAGGATGGCCGCCCCTCTGGGGAGGTGTCTCATGTGCCCAATGTCTGGGGGGTTCCTCTTGCTAAGCATTCTCTTCTCCCTTTATCACCAGCTCAGCCTCCTGGCCTTGTGGGTTGCCACTGCCTTATGAAGGAAGCAGTTGGCATTTTGAATCCTCCAGTAATTATTTCTGAGGAGACTGCACTTTATGGCTGTTCGGCAGCAATGGATTGGAAGTCCCTCAATTTCGGGTCTCTGAGTCGCAGCCCCATCTGTTAGTGCGTGCCTTCCTGTCTTTGCTCTTCCTGCTGGGGTAGCGCAGCCCAGTGCTGAGGGCTTTCTGATCTCTGTCTGGGGTAGAGGATCTCTGCTCTGCTCGGAATGTGCTGGCTCCAGTCCCAGTGGGCACCTTGCTATTGAGAGGAAGAGCAGAGTCATTGTTGGTCTTGCTTCTCTGGAGAAGGCCTGGGTTTGCTGGTAGCCAGCCCTCTTCCTTTCCTTAGAGCATGGTCTTCAGAGAAGAGTTCAGATCGCCTGAGTGAGATTGTGCTTGGGCTAGAACCTAGGGACGCAGAGCGTACTGAGTAGTAATCTTTCACAGGCTCCTGCTCCACCCACCCCACCCCGTTCTCTCGTCTCTTCTTCAAGGAAGTAGCATTAAATGCTGTTTGGGACACTCTAACCTCGGGACCAGTTTTGTCTGTTTATCAAGTGGACTTACCCCTTTTTTTAAATAAACAGCTAAAGCTTTAGGTTGTGTATGCACACACTGGTGTGTGTTTTGAAACAGTGTCTCTCTGTGTTGCCCAGGCTGTCATCAAACTTGTGATCATCCTGCCTTAAGTGCTGGGATCCTAGGCAGTTGCCACCAGGCCCCAGTCTTACTTGAGAGTGGGCCTCTGTCAGAACTTAGACGCCATCTCAGAAGAATAGCAGGGCAGCTGGTGCCCTGTCTCCATTCAAAACAAAACAGAATAGCTAAACTTGCCCTCCCTTAGCTCCTGGCTAAGAATCTTGTTTTTTTTTT
>NW_022196905.1:166611385-166627012 GCF_008632895.1 Mastomys coucha | reverse complement strand
TTTTTTTAACATTTCAGAGGTGAGAAGAAAGGGTTAGAACAGTGGGCTTGTTTTCTGCGCTCTCTTGTTGGTGGTGAGTTAGTGTTGGTGTTCTGCGTCTGAGTGAGTGTGTGTGTGTGTGTGTGTGTGTGTGTGTGTGTGTGAACATCCAAATAGTGTAGTGGTCCTGAGGAGACATTCTGCCTTGACTTAATGGGTCTCCGTGCTTCTGGGTGGCCTGGGGCCACAGGGTCATCAAGGGAACGCGAGCTCTGCAGTACACCCCCCTGGAATAGGCAGGTCTTCGCGTACAGTTCTGTCCCTGGACAATGCACTGCTTCTCAGTCTCCATTTCAGGACCATGTCCTTGGCTTTTGTGCTGATTTTTGTTTGTTGCTTTCTTTTTTTTTTGACACCGCCGCCGCCACAGTTATCTTGGCAGAGGGAACGTCAGTTGAGAACATACCTACACGGGCTCGTGACTTCAGGGAAATCAGAGGCCCTAGCTAGAAACTCCAACATGTAGTCAGAGGTCAAAAAGCAAAGCCCTCTCCAGTTTTGGACACTTGTCAGAGATGCTAATGTGTCCGTCAGGACCATTCCCCTCAGGTTAGACCACTTGGGCAGAAAGGGGTGCTTGCCTGCTAGGGCCAGCTTTCCTCCTGACTCCCTGGCCTTCTGCAGGAGAGAGAAGGGCAGGAGCGGAGGCCTTGTGGGGAATCCAGAAGGAAAGGACCTCAGCGGAAGACAGAAACCTTCAGACTTCAGAAAAAGTCCTGAAATAGCTGCCAGTGTGGAGCCGAGCGGCCTCCTTCACTGCTTACTGGATAAATACGCCTTTCTCCGTATGAAAAAGACACCCAGCCATGCAGTGGGCCCTGGCCATCAACTGCGTTGGAGCACTGACTGTGCTCTCGGATTGGTGGGTTACAGGGAGAGCGAGAAGGCTCCTGTGGATCACGGTCTCTGGACACATTCGTCGGTCCATTTCCCAGACCTCTTGGCTTTGGTGCAGGTTAGGGTTGTCCTCAGCTTGACACAATCCAGCTATCTAGGAAGAGGGGCTGTCGGCTGAGAGAGAGCTGGGTCAGACCAGCCTGTGGGGCATTTTCTTGATTCAGGTTAGGAGTGGAAGGACCCAGCTCACTGTGGGTGGTGCCACCCCAGGTACAGGTGGTTCTGTGTTGTCTAAGAAAAGCAGGCTGAACAAGCCATGGGGAGCAAACCAGTAAGTTGTGCTCCTCCATGGCTCCTGGTGTTTCATTTCCTTCCACAGTGAACTATGAACTGAAAACTTCACCCCAGTTGCTTTTGGCCAGTGATGTTTTATCGCAGCAACAGCAAGCAAACAAACATAGCTTCTCGGAGTTTGTGTTTGTTTTGTTTTAACTTATTTATCTTTATTTTATGTGCATTGGTGTTTTTCCCGTGTGTACGTCTGGATGAGAGTGTTGAATCTTGGAGTTACAGACAGTTGTGAGCTGCCATGTGGTTACTGGAAACTGAAAGAGCAGTCAGCGGCCTTAGCCAGTGAGCCATCTCTCCAGCACGGTAGCCTAGGCTGGCTTCAGATCATGCAGTCCTCCCTCCAAGTGTTGGCTTATTCATGTGAACCACACTGCTTGGCTTCTCCAGAAGTTTTAGTACCACAGGCAGGGGAGGCATGAGGACATGAAGTTAGAATTCAGAGTGAACGTGACTTCAGTATCTCTTCTCTCTTTTTTTTTAAAGATTTATTTTGTATGAGTACGCAATAGCTATCTTCAGACACACCAGAAGAGGGCATTGGGTTCCATTACAGATGGTTGTGAGCCACTATGTGGTTGCTTGGAATTGAACTCGGGACCTCTGGAAGAGCAGCTCAGTGCTCTTGGCCGCTGAGCCATTTCTCCAGCCCAGCATCTTTACTCTTAGTATTGTGTGTACAGTCTGTTCCTCTTTTAATAAAAGCCCACACTCACGCCTGCAGCATGCATTTTAATCCTGTCCCCTTCTCTCTTAAGCCTTGTGTCCAAATGTTTCCTGACAACATAGCTTTATTAAACTCCAACTCAGCTTTAAAAAATTAAATTACCATACCCAAAGTTAGGCAAAGGTAGAGGCAGGAGGATTATGACTTTGATGCCAGCGTTGGCTGTATAGTTGAGACCCTGTCCCCAGAAATCAAATAAAGCCCAAAGCCCCCAAAACCAAAACAAGAAGAAGAAGAAAGGCCTCTGGGGTTCGGCAGCATCCCCAGGCTGTTTCACATGCCTGGTTATTCCTGTCAGAGGAGGAAGCGGTGATGTCATGCTTTACACTTCTCTGTAAATAGAACTTATCTAGCACATGTGGGCTTCCTCCAGAAACATTCACAATCCAAAAGTGGTGGTGCGATCTGCCACCTCAAGCGTGGGTCCCTGCGAGTGACACACGAGAGATTACTCAACCCTTTCTGAACGGTGAATCTGTGCACAGTCCTGTTTCCTGTGGCAGGACAGGAGCCATTTTGTCTCTTCTGGTAGTTTTTTGTGTGCTCCAAGTAGGGCACTGTCAGCGAAGCACCTGCATTGCAAGCATGAAGATCTGAGTTCGAGCCCCAGACCACACAGTGCATAGTGGCATGCACTTCAGAGATGGGGTTCAGAGACAGAAGGATCCCTCTGTGGTCAGTGTAGCCTGCCAGCAAGCTCCAGGCCAGTGAGAGAGCCTGTCTCAGAGAAGGTGGATGGCACTCCTGAGGGTGACACCCAAGACTGTCCTCTACAGGCACACACACCTGAGCATGTGCATGCACATGTACAGGAATTTTTTTTGTAAGATTTATTTATTTATTATATGTAAGTACACTGTAGCTGTCTTCAGACACACCAGAAGAGGGCGTCAGATCTCATTATGGGTGGTTATGAGCCACCATGTGGTTGCTGGGATTTGAACTCATGACCTTCCAAAGAGCAGTCAGTGCTCTTTCCTGCTGAGCCATCTCACCAGCCCAGCAGGAATTATTTTTAAAGGTGTGTGCAATTAAATTTAAAAAAAAAAAAGTTTTTTTGTTTGTTTATTTATTTATTTATTTTTGAGGCAGGGTCTCACCGTGCAGCCTTAGACGAGCTGGCCTTGAACTCCTAGAGATCTGTCTCCATCTACCTCCTGAGTGCTGGGATCAAAGGCTTGCACCAGCGTGCCAAGCCCAGTAATTTGAGTTTACACTTTGAACTAGTATAGAGTACTAGGTGGGAATTCTGCTTTGTTTTTTTATATACTGTGGCCTGTAGTCAGTCCCTTCGATTTGTAAAATGCTGTTGTTGGGTCCCTCAGCCCGTGGCATGCTCCTTAGCAGGGCCCCTCAATTTCATAGAACACAATTTGGCCAGAAATTGAGAGCCCTGTTCTCAGCTGTCAGAAATTTCCAGTGACATGTATTCCGGTTGGCAAGCCTGTTTGAAGTCGTGGACAAGGAGAGAGCCATGAGTTAGACTCCTAGTGGAGATAACTGGTCTTGCTGCTTGGATTCCTCTGAGTGCCCAAAGCATGGTGCTGCGAGGTTGTTTCTAGGCATTGAACCTGTGATTCTGGGTTGAGCCTTTTTTGTTTGTTTGTTCATTTGATTTGTGTGTGTGTGTGTGTGTGTGTGTGTGTATAGCCCCGGCTACCAGGAACCCTTTCTGTATTTCAGGTTGGACTTGAACTCATAGAGATCTACCTGCCTCTGCCCCGAGTGCCAGGCTTAAAGACATGAGCCTTGGATGCCTGCTGTCCGCAGCTCTAACAGACGGGAATGTCCTTGGCTCTGAGCCTCTGCTGTGGAACCTCCCCTCCTTTGGCTTATGATCCTGTTTGGGTTTTGAGACTCATCCCAGGAATGAAGAGAATTTAGACTCATGAGGGTGGCTTTAGAGCTGCGGGTTAGAGCTGTGTATCTACAATACAGGAGGTGGGGAGTGCTAACTGGGTCAAAGCCCACCTCCCAGGTGACACATGTCCTCCAGTAAGGCCACACTTTCTAAATCCTTCTCAAACAGTTCCACAAACTGGGCACCAAGCATTCAAAAGTATGGGCCTAGGGGGCGGGACACTCATATTCAAACCAGTTCGCTACTTTTGGGTCTGGGGTTACTGTAGAGAGAAGCAAAGGCTGCTTATGCCCCACCTCGTGGTTCTGTAAGACAAGAACCATGACAGCACAGACTTGCCCGTTAGTTGACATGGCTAGAGAGATCATGTAACTTATTAAAGGAAGGGTTGTCTCTCACTTCCAGTACCGTAGGTCCTCATTCCTTTATATAAGGTGGTATCGGCCGCCTACCTCACGCACTTCCTCCCATGTGCCTGAAAACCTCCTCTCGATTACTCATGATACCAGAGATCATTGCCAGACAAAAAGTCCGTATATGTTTAATACAGTTGTAACATTTTCCCGAATATCTTTGTTCTGTAGTTTGTCAGATCCAGTTACGGAATCCACGAATAGTTATGGCTATCCTGTCGATGTTTTCTTAGTGTGCTTGACTTACAAATCAGACCTTATAATATTTATACTTTACCATAGTTGTCTATGTAGAGAAGATGTCATCCATACAGGGTTAAATACTTGCAGTGATGTCAGGAGTCAGTTGGAGCTTTGGAAGAATCTTTTGAGACTGAAACAGCTTACGGGAGGAAGGGCTTATCTTGGTGCCTGCCTCCTGGGGACAATAGTCTGTGAGAGCTGGAAGCCTGTGGCTGGTCTCTTTACACCCTAGGAAGCAAAGGGGTGAGGAGGGAAGTGGAGCTGGGCTGTAAAGCCTCAGCTTTCTCCACCCACCCACTTCTTCAAGGCTTCACCTCAAGATTTTACAACAGTGCTAAGCAGCGCCACCAACTGGGATGCTCCAACACACGAGGCTGTGGGGGACGCGTCACGTCCATACCACCACAGCAGCTATAGAATGAATGTTGGGGGAATACTTTAGTTCTTATCTATAGTTTAGTGCATAGAAATTATTTTACAGTAAAAGAGACTTGAGAGTAGCTCATTTCAGAAAAAAAAAACCCAAAGCGGTGGCCTCTGTTCTGTAGAAATTGGTTTCTTCAACAGGCAATAGAGGATATTTCGCCATGTCTGTAATTACTTCAACCAGTGTGCGAGTGTGCGTGCTTGCTTGACTTTTTGCTTTGTTTTTGTTTTGTTTTGAGCCCTGGACTCATGTTTGTAGCTTGTCTGGCCTCGGACTTGAATCCTCTTGCCTCTGCCTTGTAAGTACTGGGATTACAAGCCGGTGGCAGCACGCTGGGCTGTGGATTGGGATTTTAATTGCTGACCTGTGGTCAGATCAGTGGTGTCATAGTGACCAGTGCTGTGGGTAAGGTCCTTGTGTTCTGGAGGACCTGCTCGTGGGGGATCTCTCTGAAGAGTCTGAGAACTTGCCAGGTTTCACTTACGAAGATGGCTGCTGCCTTGACAGTCATGAAGCAAGCCGCTGCTTCTGTCACGCAGAAATGTCACCTTTCTTCCTGTTACTAGATAGCTTGCTTTTCTCCACATGCCCGAATACAAGCAATAGCTTCCACGAGTGAGGTCTTCTCTCCAGCAGTGCCCCATTTGCCAGCATCAACCAGCTGAGCAGCCCTCCTCTTACAGCAGGTGCCTTCAGTTAGTCAGTAGACAGGGCTAGTCACCTGCTCAGGAGATGCTGGTCCCTTGGCTCCCCAGGGCCTGGCTTGGCTACAAACTCTAGGGTCCTGTAACCCTTTCAAGTGTGAAATTCCTTCACGTTGACTCTGGGACTCCCCAGACTGCAGTCCTTTTGTCTACCCTAGCAGATGCTATGAGGGAGATAGTAAGGGAGTGTCTTAGGGTGTTACTGCTGGGAACAGACACTGTGACCAAGGACAGCATTCAATTGGGGCTGGCTTACAGGCTCAGAGGTTCGGTCCATTATCATCAATGTGGGAGCATGGCAGCATCCAGGCAGGCATGGTGCAGGAGGAGCTGAGAAGGCAAACTGAAGACTGGTTTCCAGGGAGCTAGGATGAGGATCTTAAAGCCTATGCCCACAGTGATAGAATTCTTCCAACAAGGCCACACCTACTCTAACAAGGCCACACCCACTCCAACAAGGCCACCACCTCCTAATAGTGTCACTCGCTGGGCCAAATATATTCAAACCATCACAAGGAGCAAGGAATATTGTATGTTCCTGATTTGTAATCGTGATTTCTGTGGTAGCCAGTCCCCATCCTGTAGCCACCAAGCGTGAGTGAGATACTGCTTGTGGATGTTAAAGTCAGTCAGAGCCAGTGTGTATGCCTGAGGGACGGGAGCCTTGCTTTCTCAGAGTAGCATTACATATTTAGAAACAGAAGAAAGGGGTCGTTTATCTGTAGCCAAAGGAGAGGAGGCAGCGGTGTGCTCAGATGTGCAGATCGGAAAGGAGCCCACAGGCAACATTTCTCCACAAAGCTCAGATATGAGCTCAAGTACGTTTGTGATAATGGCAGACCTGGATCCCTGGTGACCATGTGACTGCTTGCCCTTCTTCATTTGTATGTGGGTTTGTCTATTTGGGAAATGTATGCTTGTTAGTGTACATGTGTGCGTGGAGGTTGGCGGTTGACAGGGATCTTTTCTGGTTCACCTCTTTTTTTTTTTTTTTGTTTTTTTTTGTTTTTTTGAGACAGGGTTTCTCTGTATAGCTCTGGCTGTCTTGGAACTCACTCTGTAGACCAGGCTGGCCTTGAACTCAGAAATCCGCCTGCCTCTGCCTCCCAAGTGCTCGGATTAAAGACGTGCGCCACCACCGCCCGTGGCTCACCTCTTTTGAGACAAGGCCTCTGACTGAACTTGAAGCTCATTGGTTCAGCCGAGGTGTCCAGCCAGTGAACGCAGGGAACCGCCAGGCCCCTCCCCTTCCTACCCAGTGCTAGGGCTGCTGAAGTTTATCCCCACCCTGATTTTTGCCTGAGTGTGGTGATTTGAACTCAGGTCCTTGTGCTTGTGTGACAAGTGCGTGACCTGCTGAGCTACCTCCCCAGCCTGTTCTCTTTCCTTAGATGAGGTTATGAATTTGAAAGCAACTTACAAAGTAGGTTCTCTGGGTTTAATTTTGAGCATTCCTCTGAGTCACAAAAATACTTTGTGAAGCTAATATGGTGGCTCACACCTGTAACTCCAGCATTGTGAGGTAGTTGCAGAACTGCCCCAAGTGGAGACCATCCTGGGCTACAGAGGGAAACCTTGCACCAAAAAACAATCAGGAGAGATAGCTCGGTAATTGAGGTTTTTTTTTTTTTCCTGCCAACCCTGACAACTTGAGTTTAGTCCCTAGGACCATGGAATGAGCGCCCCAGCACCCTTGGACTCTGTTCTGACTGTGCATACAGGTTGGAGTATGCTCCTCTCACCCCCACTGATATAATTAAAAACAAAAACAGGTTCAGTGGGTCAAGGTGCTTGGTAGTCTGGAATCTGGAGTCCAGTTCCCGGAACCCATCAAAAGGTGGAAGGGAGGGGGCTGGCAAGGTGGCTCAGCAGGTAAGAGCACTGACTGCTCTTCTAGAGGTCTGGAGTTCAAATCCCAGCAACCACAGGGTGGCTCACAACCATACGTCATGAGATCTGATGCCCTCTTCTGGTGTGTCTTAAGACAGCTACAGTGGGGCTGGTGAGATGGCTCAGCAGGTAAGAGCACCGACCACTCTTCCAAAGGTTCTGAGTTCAAATCCCGACAACCACATGGTGGATCACAACCACCTTTAATGAGATCTGACGCCCCCTCTAGTGTGTATAAAAGTAAATAAATCTTTAAAAAAAAAGAGACAGCTACAGTGTACTTATTTATAATAATAAATATTTAAAAAAAAAAGTGGAAGGAGAAAGTTTATCCCACAAAGTTGTCCTCAGATTTCCACATGAGGTATGTGGCATACATGCCCACACATCATGCACACGCATACACATACAATTATATAGCACAATTTTTACATACATACATACCTTTTTAAAGGTTTCCAAATGCTTTGTATAAACTTGTACTTTAACTCAGAATATGCTTAGCATACCATCTAGACTCTATAGTTATCTCAATCCCTTATTCTGGCATCCCCCACCCCCGCCCCCACCCGCACCCCTTTACTACTACTTTAAGGAAGACGAGCAGGATTTCCGTAATAGTCTTTATGTTGAGCAAGTGTCAAAAGCATCTAACACTGCACAGGGATTCGCAGTCCTTTGGCTTGAAGGAGTTTCGTTAGAGGCAGCTGTGGCAGGATTGGCAAGCGGCTTGGTTTTGGATTTCCTCTGTGCTTGCTTTGAATTTATTTCTCCGATCTGAGCTCCCCAAGCCACTGGCAGCACCCTGCTCATCCGAACCATGCTCTGACTCCCACTGGCTCTGGGGAAGGAGCCTTCTGCCCTCGGCAAGGAGGGCAGGGCATCTGAGTGAGAGGAGAGGCCACTGAGGTTGGTTAGCTGTTCTGTAACTGTGCCTTTGGGGGGAAGTAAGGCTGAATCTCTGGCTAACTCTGGTCTGAGGCAGGGTCCTGGATGTCCCCTCCATTCCTGACAGGGATGTGATGCTTGACTTGAAGTTTCTGTCTAGGACAGAGGTGGGTAGGTCTGCTGGGCAGCTGTTGCTAGGACACTTGCCAGCTGGTGGTATAGAAGAGAGTAAAGCCCCACTCAGTACTCCTTTTCGAGTTGAGAGGGTAATTCGTTTTTCTTTTTTCCCCTGAGACAGGGTTTCTCTGTGTAGCCCTGGCTGTCTCAGAACTCACTCTGTAGACCAGGCCGGCCTTAAAGGTGTGCATCACCGTGCCTGGCTGATAGTTTTCTAATGTTTGTTTGTTTGTTTTATAAATCATACTTGAAAATGAATACATTTAGTACCTAGTTAGGACTTTTTGCTGCTGCTGAGATGTGATATCGAAGTGGGGTCCACGGTGCCTTGATAAAGGGACAGGCAAATGTATTGACTTGGTGCCTGTCCTGAGTGGACCAGGAAATGACCAAAGAGGATGTTCCCTGAGCAGATTCTTTCAGCTGTTCCAGGCTGGAGGTGGAAGCCCGGTGAGGGTGCTTTGTATTGCTCTTTTCCTTTCCCTGTGGCAGGGCTGCAGATTTTATGACGCAGCTTCTGTGTAACATCCAAACATTGCTTGACGTTTTCAGTTCCTAACCAGCATGACTACTAGTCTGCACGTGGGTAATGGTAGAAGGCAGCATGTAGGGTCAGCTGTCCCACACCAAGCTCTCTGGCCCACGCCCTTACGTGCGGGATGAGCAAGGCCAGCAGGAGTAAAGGGGGGCAGGGTGTGTGTGTGTGTGTTTGTGTGTGTGTGTGTGAGACAAGCTGCAGAGTCAGGTGACTTCTGAGAGGGGTGGATAGTGAAGGTGGTTGGATGACGAAGGAGAAGAACTCCAGAAGTCACAGACTGAAGGGGAAAGGGCTGCTCAGCTCCTGGCTCCTTCCCCGCTGGCCTAAACCACAGTTTTCCCCAGGGTTATGAAGGAACTTGGAGGACTGGGGTGTTAGGGCCAGGCATCCAGGGAATAGGTCAGAGCAAAGGCTGGGAATGGCAGACAGCACAGATTTACAACTTCATGACTGAAAACAACAACAAAACCCACTTCGTTTCCTTTCTCCATCTCCTTTTCTTCCATTCCTCGCGCTGGGGATAGAACTCAGGGCCTTGTGTATTATAAATAAGTGTTCTCTGGATGAACTGTAGCCCTAACATCCCACACTTATAAAACTGTGATTACCAGGAGCTGGAGAGACATTTCCGTAGTTAAGAGCACTGGCTGCTCTTCCAGAGGACCTGGGTTCAATTCCTAGCACCCGTGTGGCAGCTCACAACTGCTGTAACTCCAGTTCCAGAGGATCTGACACCCTCCCTCAGACATACATGGAAGCATAGCAAGTTGCTGTTAAGATGAGGCACAAAACCCTCATATCAGGGCTGGGTCCCAAGAGCAGGCCGAAGCTGTGACTTTAACTTTCCTGTATTCAGTTCTGCTAGTTGAAACCTTCTGACATCTGGCCTGGAAATCAGTTTGGTGTTTGTGAGCAGCCTCTCAGCTGAGCTGCAGTGTGTGGATTCTACAGTGTGTGAGCATCACACAGGCCATGCTGCAGCAGAGCTTTCGTTTCCCTTACATTTGCTCAGTACTGCTGTGAGACTCGCAAGGACCAATCACATTAGCGTGTGGCGTCTTTAGGCCGTTATGGCTGAGTTAAGAGAAGAAAGATGTGGCTGCTTGTTGAGCTGAAGTCACACTCTCTTCCAAAGGTGGAAAGAATTCTCTAATAGAGTTTTCTTCTTCTTCTTCTTCTTCTTCTTCTTTTTTTAGAATCTCGAGAAGCTGATGAACAGTTGGTAGCAGAAGTAATTGAAAAATGTTCACTCGATGCATGTTCTAGATCTTCAGAAAATGAAGCACCACGGGCAACTGTCGATTCTCACTCAGTCAAGGATGTCAAAGGGAAGGCGGAACATGATACTAGCAAGATCTCAGTAGTGAGGCCGTTTTCAATAGAAGCCAGGGATTGCATAGGTGACCCTGCGACTCTTGGAACAACAGCAACCTATGGCTGTGCCCCTGTGCTCCCAGGCAAGGCCTTGCCTTCCGCCATACTGGAAGCCAGTCAGGACAAGCCAACGATGGACAGAGGCATGGGGGTTACATTGGAGGCTTTTACAGAAGCCAGTCTGAAGACTGGAGACCCCTGTCCAGAGCCCGTGGCCAACAGAAGCAAGCTAAGAAAGCCCAAGCCTGTCTCCCTGAGGAAGAAGATGGCCCCTGAACCAGCAATGTTGATGGAAGGCTCACATCTCCCTAAGGCTTCCTCCCTATGGATTCCTGATGAGTTGGATCAGAACGCAAATCCTAGTGTGCTGAGAGGCTCGAGGGCCCAGAGATCTCCCCTTAACTCTAACGAAGCGGCTGGCGTTCTCAGTAATGGCACCAGTGACTCAGGGGTTGTGCTGCAGGAGAGGTCCAGGGACTCACCTCTCAAACTTGAGGTTGATTTTACAGAAGATGGGGAGCATGTCGAGACCAGGAGCACCCTTCTGAAGCAACCTGGCAGGAAACCCAGTAACAAACTGGCACCCAATATACAGAAAGATGGCGTCAGGAAGCCAGTAGGTGTTGAGCAGGCTGCAGACCTAACAGTTCAAGATGCCTCTCTCGCCCAGACGTCTCCTAAGCTAGATCCGAGTAAATGGGGTCATCCTAACTTTAATTCCTTCGGGAGCTGCCCCATTCTGCAGAACTCCCCGCCCCTCTCCTCCAAAGGCTCCCACCACTTTGACCCAGATAAGGTTAACGTTGATGAATCCATGGATCCCTGTAAGCCAACCACAGCTATGACAAGCAGCGGCTTTTGTTCCGCCACTGGTAATCATGTTAATGAAATCTTAGACTCACCCAAGAAGGCAAAGTCGAGTTTAATAACGTACGTGAGTGACATCGGGCGTGGGTGTGTGCTCTGGATTGTCCACTGGGAGCTTGGCGGCTACTTTTGGTCTTTGTGAATTGCAACCTTAATTGTTTGAGATACAGTGAGGCATTTTACGCTGTAGCCTTCCTCCTCTGCCTAGTTCTGTCCATTTGGAAGCATCAGAGATCACTGGATTTCTGCCTTATTTCTGAAACCTTGACTTAGATTATCTCCCCCTACCTTAGATACTTTTTTTAAAAACTGTTTAGAATAAATCAAGTAAAGATTTGAGGTTTTCAGAACTCCTTGTCATGGATCACATTGTATACAGAGGAAGTTACCCATGTAGAGTCAGCGGTCTTGGAAATGACACAGAATACTCTTACAGAACAGAAAGTTGCGATTTATGTTGGTGTTGGTGACGTGAACTCTAGGTGCTTTATGTGTTTCTAGTTTGTTGGCAGATTTCTGTGATGAGACTCGAGAGTTTCTAAGTGGCCAGTTAAATCCTGGTACATTGGTTGTGCGTCCCTTCTACCGCCAGCTTCTCTGAGTGAACTTTTGTTTAGTTTAGGAGTTCCCAGAGTAATCCCTCTGGCCATATCCCATGGTCAGGTTTTAAACTGTGATCCAAGATTAAATTATCAGGAATCCCAAGATGAGTATAAAAGATAGTATACCTGCTTATAACCCTGTGACATCTTGTGGAAAATTAGCTATGCAGGGGTCAGTGCCACAGGTTAAAATGCTGAGAGGAAGTGTATCTGTCATTAGATTGGCTAGAGAAATCTGGATGTTTTACCTGCATGCATGCCTATGTACCACTTTCATGCCTGGTACCCGCAGAGGGCAGAAGGGGGCATCAGATCCCCTGGAAACTGGAGTTACAGACCATTATAAATCTCCATGTGGAACCAAACCCAGGTCCTCTGGGAAAGCAGCCAGTGCTCTGAACCGCTGAGCCACCCCTCCAGCCCCGGAAAACACTCTTCAACATTCCTATGTCTTAAAAACATGAGATGGTGAATCAGACTAGAGAGGAGCTATTCGGGGGGCTAAAGAGCAGAGATACTAGTTTCAAGACCAGTAAAGTCAAGCTAAACAGGAATCAGTTCTCCAGAGCGTCACCAGTCTGTTTAACGTGAATAGCATGACAGGAGCATTTCCAGTCTGCTCTCAGATTGTACAGGAGCAAACGGGCTCAGGAAACTACTGATTGTTTTGTACAGTCCTCTCCTGACTTTTATGGTTCCATAGTTATATCTGGACAGCGCTTGGGGACATCCCAGTCGTGTTGCTGCCCTGGTTCATCATCTCTTAGATGCCTGCCAAAGTGGAGGCGGACGCTGGCACTTTTCTGTCAGATCAGATCTGGGCTCAGGAAGGAGAAATGGACCACGTTTTACATTTAGAACCAAAAAATGCCCACTTTTGAGCCTTGCCATCCTCATCGGGTGGTGTTTTCTACCATTATACTTTTATGGAATAAATTCTAGATCTAATAGATCACACAAATTTAATTACTTTGTGTGTGTGTGTGTAGGGGCAGTACCTGATCAAACTTATTTCTTGAAAGAAAAGAGCGGCGGAGCCCTTGTGCATTGGTGGGATTTGGAGCATAGAGCCCCCTTCCCTTTTGAAGCATAGCAGGGCTAAGAGCCACCTGGGATAGGTAGGTAGTTTTTTGGAATGATAAAAAAGATGAAATAGAGACAGTACAATATGGTTAGGGTTCTGCAGACCGAACAATGGAAGCGATGTGAAATCATTCTGAATTTGTTTTGAGGCAGTCTCACTATGAATTCAGGGTAGCCTTTAGCGTTTGCTCCTCCTGCCTTCGCTAGCTGACTGCTGACTTACCTCCACATTACCCCATGCCTGACTCCCAGTAAGTTTCCTAGTGGAGAGTCCTGTGGTGGAGCCCGCAGGTCATCCGTCACCTGTGCCTTTGTTCAGGCGTTGCCTTTGACCTGTTCTGGGACCGTTGGCTGGAGTGTGCTCAGTAGTGGAACCCTGTTCACATGTGCTGAACTCTTATACGCATGGGCGGTCACTTTTCAATCTATAAATCTGGACCTAAACATTTCTCAGTATTTGTATCAATCTCTCCTTCATTAAAGCTAAGCTCTTGTTACCCTTCATTGGCCGGGGCTAACGTTCATGAATATCATTTTTTAATTTTTTTAGTATTCTCTCTTTTTGGCATTTTGCTTGTCTGTTTTGAAACAAGGTCTCACTTGTAGCCCTGGCTGGCCCAGAACTGGCTTTGTAGGTCAGCTTGGCCTTAGACCCCCAGAGCTCTGCCTGCAAAGGGCCGGGCTTAAAGGTGCACACCACCACGATGCCTGGCTCGAATGTGATATTTTTAATTTGTACCTCGCATGATATCAAGAACTATACAACTCTTAACATCTGCTAGACAAAAGATAACTGTTCTAGTTTTCACATGACTCTTTCCCATATGTCTATCTCTTTCCTGTCTCTAATCTTGTTGATGCATCAGGACCACTGAGCAAGTGGAATTTCTCTGTTTTCTGTTGTAAGTACTTGTGTTGAAGGTTCTGTCCGTCCCGGGGATTGTTGGCGGTCTCCCGCCTCTTCCCCAACTGTCTCCCCTGCATGTTGGCTTCTGTTTGACCTTCTGATAATTTTCTTGCATTTTATTTGCCACATCTTAGTCAGCTTAGCCTTGCAATCATCTGTAACTTACAGGAGTGGAGATTGCTTTTTCCACCTCAGGTGCAAAAAGCGTTTGGCTCCCCGGCTTACTTAGCATGTGTCATGTGGCACTTTGAACCAAAAGCTGGCTTGGCCCCAATCATGTGGCAGTGACTTGACGGACCGCTTTGCTACTTAATGTTGGGAATAATTAAAATTTTTATTTTATTTTATTTTTTATTTTTTTGGTAGGATGAGGCTGCTGTCTTAGAGCAGGTAATACATTTTACCAAATAAACTTAAGTTTGGTTACACTTAGAATGTTAGGGAAGGAAGACCGTGAATTAGTAACTCTGCTAATTTATATTCACGTCTTTGTTTTTCTTTTTCCATGAAAGAAAAACAAATTGGAAATAGCTTTTTTTTTCTTTTGTTGGTCAGAATGGTGTGGGTTCCTCTTCCCCAGAGATATTTTAAATTCATTCAGACATAAGAGAATCTGTAATAGTCTTGTGATCACAAGTTATGTACTAGTCTAAAAAAATCCCAGATGGCCAAGCTTTCTCCAGTTCTGGGCATTGCATACACTGCACTTTCCTTTTTTCACTTTACCACTGAAGAATGGTAACAATTTGTCTACTTTTTTTCTTCTTTGATACTTTCTCTTGGCCATAGTTCCTTTCTGTAAGCAGGCATGTCTAGACTGCAGCTGTCTTTGGCGATTTCTGTGGTTTCTAGTGCAATAAAGAATTTTCAAAGAATCTGGTCCAGTGTGGTAATTTTTCTGGTGACCGTCAAAACCAAGCGATCATAACCAAATGTCGCCAGTTCGTAGAGGTACTTAGAGTCTCTGAAACCTTTTTTTTTTTTTTTTTTTTTTTTTAACTGTGTAATTAACGCGTGGGGTTCAGAGTTCTGGTATCTGGCAATCCATAGAACCTAAGGGGGTGGTCTTGCCAGAGAATGAGCCGGGCTGTGGGTCTCTAGGGTATGCTTTATCTCCACGGCTCTCCCGTGCAAGTGTATGATCAATGCGGTGCTGCGCGCTTCGCCTTCTATCCCACACCCCGCCCCTGCTATGCTCCACCTCATACCCAGAGAGTTGTCATCAGGATTCCAAACTGTCTTGTCTGTTCCTCTCATTTCTAGGAGTGGCTGCAAGGTGAAGAAATACGAAACTCCATCTCTTGATTTGGATGCGTGTTCTCAGGTAAGTCTGTGCTGCAGGCCAGAATGGGTCTGGTCCCCTGGCGACGTCTGGGTACCCCACCTTAAGGTAGCCAGTCATTAGATTCTCTCTCCTTAACTTGTCCAGGAAGACCCTGAAAGAAAAGAAAACTTGGAGGCTGGAGAGATGGCTTACAGGCTAAGAGCACAGGCTGCTTGCTCTTTCAGAGGACACAGGTTCAATCCCCAGCACCCACATGGCAGCTCACACCTGTCTGTAGCTCCAGTTCTAGGGGATCAACACCCTCAAGAGACAAACATACATGCAAGCAAAACTCCAGCGCATGTAAAATAAAAATAAGTCATTAAAATAGTACAAATAAATATATACTCATTCTCTTTCTCTCCCTCTCCTCCCCTC
>NW_022196905.1:166609095-166611095 GCF_008632895.1 Mastomys coucha | reverse complement strand
CTCTCTTCTCTCTCTCCCTCCCTCCCTCCCTCCCTCCCTCCTTCTCTCTTCTCTTTTCTTCTCTCTCTTCTTCTCCTTCCTTCCCTCCCTCCCTCCCTTTCTCTCTCTTCTCTTCTCTTCTCTTCTCTTCTCTTCTCTTCTCTTCTCTTCTCTTCTCTCTTTCTCCCTCCCTCTCTCTTCTCTCTTCTCTCTTCCTCTCTCTTCTCTCTCTCCCTCCCTTCCTCCCTCCCTCCCTCCCTCTCTCTTCTCTTCTCTTCTCTCTTTCTCCCTCCCTCTCTCCTCTCTTCTCTCTTCCTCTCTCTTCTCTCTCTCCCTCCCTCCCTCCCTCCCTCCCTCCTTCTCTCTTCTCTTTTCTTCTCTCTCTCTTCTTCTCCTTCCCTCCTTCCCTCCCTCCGTCTTCTCTTTTCTTTCTTCTCTCTCTTTCTCCCTCTCTCCTCTCTCTCTCTTTCCTTCTCCTTCCCTCCCTCCTTCCCTTCCTCCCTCCCTCTCTCTTCTCTTCTCTTCTCTTCTCTTCTCTTCTCTTCTCTTCTCTCTCTCTCTCTCTCTCTCTCTCTCTCTCTCTCTCTCTCTCTCTCTCTCTCTCTGACCTTTTCTTCAGTTTTGGGGGGAAATAGCCTTATTCTACCATATCAGCAGTGTACAGTTCTCCTGGTCACCAGAGACGGCGCGAGGTCTTAGTGTGGTTCAATGAAGGTAGTTGCCTTTGAGAACTGTTTTGGTTTTATTTTTGTTTTAAAGTTCAGGTGGCTTTCTGATTTATTTGTTGCCTTCAACACAGCGGAGGACCTGGAAATAAGCCCTAAGAGAGGCGGAGCATCGACCCTGGAAAGGGTTCTGGAGGAGAGAGACATGCTCAGTGAAGACTGCCTACTGCCTCTCCTTGTTTATAACCAGTGATAGATCTTGTTGTTATGGCTTCCATTGCTTCCTACTGGTTATAACTAGAAAGATGGAGTCCAGGAACTCAAATGACACCTTAAAGATAATTAAATCTTATTTCACCCTAGTGATTTATGATACACATACATGAATATATGGAGTAATTATGAAATAAAACCCCTAAAACCAGAGTATGCAGGTCTGACAGTGATGTTGTCTTTTTATGTTTTTAACCTTTATTTCCATGTAACCACAATCATAAAAACACATAGTACAGTTAAGTTTACTTTATCTTGTGCACTTTGCACCAACCGCTTGATGTAAGATGCTTTAAAAGGAGCAGAGAGAATTTGCAGTTGGAATTCTTTTTTTGACTGTTACAAGTACATGAAAAAAAAAAAAAAAACTTTCCTCAAATTTTGCCAAAGCAGGTAGCACAAACTGAGACATTTATTTTCAGTTTTCTAAAACAAACAAAGGAAAAACAACAACAAAAACAGGTTTGGGGCACATGGCTTTCATCTCAGCATCCCAGAGGCAGGGGTGGGATATCGATGAGTTTGAGGCTAGCCTGGGCTTTCATTAGGAGTTCCAGGCCAGCCTAGTCTACATAGTAGACCCCATCTCAAACAAAAACCAAAAGCCTTATGTATTATACAATAAAGCTTTAGAGATTAGTTAGTTAACAAAATCTGCTGCTGTGCATGACAACATTCAAAAGCATGCTAATTACACTTACTTATTTTACATGTGTATGTGTGTATAGAAGTCGGGATCACGTGGAGGAAGTAGATTCTCTCATTCCACCACGCGAGTTCTGGGAATTGAGCATCATCATTGGTGGCAAATTCACTCACCTGCTGAGTCACCCATCTTTGATGATTGTTGTAAATCTTACAATAGATTAAGGATAATATATGTATTAGTAGTAATAGTGACAACCTGACAGAATAAAATGATAACCTTCAAAGACTTATAGTGAAAGTGGATTTTTAAGTAGAGAAGATAAGAGACCTTAAGGAAAAGACTTTTAGGGCTGGGGCTCGCTTTGGTAAGCTGCTTTCTCTGCAGACCTGAGGGCCTGAGTGAGAAGAACCAGGAGCAGCAGTGACAACTGCCAT
>NW_022196905.1:166600437-166609030 GCF_008632895.1 Mastomys coucha | reverse complement strand
GCCTGAGTGAGAAGAACCAGGAGCAGCAGTGACAACTGCCATCCAGGGCCAGGGAAGTGGAGGCAGGGCTGTCCCTGGGGTCTGCTGGCCAGCCAGCCTAGCTAGATGGGTGAGAGCCAGCTGATAACTTCTTAGTAAAAACAACATTTTGTCTGTTCTCAACAATTTCCACATGAGCACTGTATTTGATGTTATCCATCCCCGCCCTGTGGGCTAAGTTCTTGATAGAAAATGGAGTGGAAATACATATTCAAAGGAAGAACATGCCTTGAATTCATGACTATTAAAGAACAAGTTTGTGTAGTTTTAAAATGGGTCCTAGGGTATCATGTCACTAGAATAACTAAGTTACGTTAGAATAGAGTGCCAGGTATTAATGAGAATCATTTGTGGTTGTTCCAGTATGGTCCCTGAAAGATAATTGGTCATTTACAAAAATAATTATGTACGATTTTAGATGTGACTGAACATTACAACGAGGTGAGTGTACTTGAACTAAGGAGGAATATACTTAAGGAAAGTTGGAAAGCTTTTATCTTGACCTTTCGAAGTGATTGCTTTCATATTTAGATCAGAAAAGCTCAACTTTTAAAATTTCAGGCCCAAAGCACAGAGTGAAGTTCTAGAAACAACAGCATTTTCTGTAAAATGCTGTTTAAACAACAGCATTTCCGAAGCTGTCTCCTAGTTTTGTAGTTAGATCTGTGACAAACCCTGAAATGCCCTCATGCCGACACAGCTACAAGTTCCATTCCAAAAGTGTCACCAGGCGCCATGACTTCCCTGCTGAAGGACAACATCCTCTCTCTCATGTTTCCCAGGATGAGGGAGCCGTGATCTCACAGATCTCAGACATTCCTAACAGGGACGGCCACGCAACGGATGAAGAGAAACTGGCTTCTACATCGTGTAGTCAAAAGTCAGCAGCGGCTGAGGTGAAAGGTGAGCCAGGGGAGGACACGAGTACTGTGAATGCTTGATGCCAGCATGCTTGGTGTTCCGTCTCTCCTGTAAGCCGCGAGCGTTGCTGGAAGGCCCAGTCCCCTGAGGAACAGTTAGCGCTTACCACATCTGTACTTTCTTCACTGTAAGAGATACAGAAGTGCTTACCGCGTTATAGGCACAGACACTGTCGTGCCCAGAGGGTGCAGATTGAATTTATCTGTCGTTTTGCATCAGTCTGGTCAACCTTAAAGTATTGTGGCCTATAAATATGTCCTTCGTGTGGCCTTCTGGGATAGCTATGCTCGTTGTTTAGCTCCCAGCTATTATAACGCGGAGGTTGTAGTGCTTGCCTGTGTTGGCCTAACTCAATGCTCTGCCTGTCGCTTGCTCTCTGGCAGCCTGCTTCTCACCGTCCTTCAGAGAAGCTACGGTGCTGAGTATGTTGATCCGGTCACCTGATGAGAAACTGGTGTCTCTGTCCAGGTTTTGCAAGGTTCATAGCTGAGATCTGTGTGTAGCACAAGTGAGACCAAGAGAAAATCACAAATTTATCTTAAGTAAAGTTCTTTTTGTTTGAGTGTTTGTGTCTCTGCACTGCTGGGATTCGAACCCAGGGCTCTTGTGTATGCCAGGTGAGCATTCTGCCACCTACCCATATCCCCTTGATTTTGTTGAGTCTGACTTGCTGTATAGCCCAGGGTGGCTTGAAGTTCAGCATTCTCCTGCCTCTGTCAGTGGAGTATTTGTAGGTATGTCTCATCATGACTTCATTAAAGTAAGTTTTACAAAGTACAAGAACCTTCTAAAGCAAAGACCAAATAGTAAAGAATATGGTTTGGTCTTGAATTTTTTTTTTTACACTAACTGAAACTAATTATTATTATTACTATTATTATTATTATTATTATTATTATTATTATTATTATTATTATCTCTATAGCTCTGGCTGGCCTAGAACACTCATGTAGATCAGACTGGTCTCAAATGTATAGCAGTCCTCCAGCCCCTACTTCCCAAGTACTGGAACTTCAGGGCTTATGTCACCATGCCCAGTGTCTTAGCTACTTTTACCATGACAATAACACCACAACCAAAACAACTTATAAAAGTTGTTCTGAGTTCGAGGCCAGCCTGATCTACAGAGTGAGTTCCAGGACAGCCAGTGCTACACAGAGAAACCCTGTCTCGAAAAAACCAAAAAGAAAAAGAAAGAAAGAAAGAAAGCCTTTTCCTTCTATATTTGGGGAGTCGTGGCTCCAGAGGGTTTGAGTCCATGACCGTCATGATGTGGTGGGGAGCATGGCAGCAGGCAGGGCTCTGGAAAAGTAGCTGAGAGTTTGTAGACAGGAACCACACACAAGCTGGGAGAGAGGGAACTAACTAGGAATAGCTGGATTTCTGAAACCCCGGGGGGGGGGGGTGTCAAAACCCTCCTCCAGCAAGGTCACACCTCCTAATCCTTCCCAAACTGTCCCACCAGCTGGGAACCAGGTTTAAATAGATGAGCCTCAGGAGCCATTCTTACTGACCTTCCCCTTCCTCTCTGGCCCCCAAAGGCTTGTAGCCATGTCATAATGCAGAAGTAATCTAGTTCAACTCCAAAAGTCCCTGTAGTCTTTCAGTCTCAAGACTGTTTTAAAATCCCAAGTGTCTTCTGAGGCTCAGGGCAATCTCTTCATTGTAACTCACTGTAAAATCAAAGAAACAAACGACATACTTCCAACATCCAGTGCAAAGAGTATATGTTACCATTCCAACAGGGAGGAAGGCACTGAGGAGATGGCAGACTCCAGTCTGTAGTTCCACATCCCATGCCAGAGGGGCTGATGGCTCTTCCCTGGCAACACCCAAGGGTTGGGCGGCTCCTTTCTGTCTGCAGCTCTCCTCTGCAGATATGCCACTCCCGGCTGAGGTGCCTGCAGCATCTTGAGGCTCCAGCTCACTTCAGGCTTCACTTTCACAGCTTCCCGTGGAGGCCTCTCAGGGCCTCCTGCAAGGATTCCTCTGCTACACAGCTGACCTCAGTGGCTTTCCTTAGCCCCTGTGGAAGGTTATAGAACCCCTTTACTCCTGTATTTTTCATGATTCCAAAGCCGGTGATGCCAGATTGTGCCGCTTGCTTGGAATGGCACCTGGCCCCCTCCCTGAATGAATTACATCAGCATAAGCTTTGATTTACTGATGCCTTAAAAGAAACAATAGCACCTTAGGTTTTTTTCTTTTTACAAGCTGCAGGATTAGCCAGCTAGGATCTCACTGTAAAAGGGCTTTGTTCCATTTCTCCCCTTACCATGGCTCCAGCATTAAATTTCCTGGTGTCCCTTTTCTCCCCAAACTATACATTTTGTATTCCTTTCTGCCGCACTTTTCTCTTATCATAGATCTGCATAAGAGGGGTCACTAATGACCACGTGGCATAATCCATATTAGGCTGTGCTGAAATCTTCTCTGCCAGTAAAACTAATCCATAACATGTCAGTTTGCCCTCAGGCAGATTTTTTACGAGGGTAAAAGCAGCCATGTTCATTGCCTAAGTGTCACAAGCATGGTTTCTAGGCCAGCTGCTATATTGTTCCCTCTGAAGCCTTGTGAGCTGGGGCTCCCTGTAGAGGCCTCATTGCTCCCAGCACTTGTTTTCCAAGCTCTGACTGTAATGGCCTTCTAAGCCCCCTTTACAGTGTTGAGCCACTTTCCTAGGCCAAAGTCCCATGGTGTTCCACAGTCTTCCACACGGCCAACATGGTCAGACCCGTCTCAGCAAAAACCCGCAATACCAGCTTCTGGGTTAGGCTGCTGCAGTCAGTGAGCGGTACCTGTGAAATCCTAAACGTACTAGCCAAGAACCGAGACTAACCTGGCCCAGCACCTCTTATTGTAGGGTGCTTACGTTAACTCTGGAAGAAAGGCCATCTGTAGGTCCCATGCCACACATGTGCTCTTTAACTTTGCTCACTAAAAGTTAGAACTGTGGGCTAGACAGAAAATGGTATTAAAGATTTGACTCTTGGTAAGTAACAGTTTAATGTGTGAGGCTTTATATATAGAAACATAAAACCCCATGACCTGCTGCTAACCCAGGAGAGCAGGTGGAAAGTCACTCCCTGTAGGCTCTTCCCTGTGCCCCACCTCAGTTTCTACTGTGTTCATGTCTATGCTTATCTGATGCCTGAGACAGATAGCTTGCGAAGAGGAAGGAGTTAAAGTAAAACAGATTTAACCGAACTGTTATGACACTCCAGTAGTGTTTTAAGTAAATATTGAGTGAAGTAGTGTTTAAATATTGGAACAAGGAGATATTTAGCTTTATTTTTTTATGGGCTTTTAAAATTTTTTTCTTTATTGATGTAGTGTCGTCTCCAGCTGTGTCTTGCCTCACCCCCTACCCCCAGGACTCAAAGGAAACCAGATAGAAAGAAAGGTGTGAAGGCATAAAGAGGCTTGATTTTCAGGCTTGAATTTTAGGATTATTTTATTTGCTACATTAGTTATAGTGTGAGGTTGTCCTCCTGACCTCCTGAGGCAGAATTAAAATGTTCTCTTAGTAGAATTCAGCATTAAGTTTCTGCTTTCTGAGGCCAGGTTTGGTAACAGCTCACATGCTAAACTTCCAACGGACACAAGAGGGCAGACTGGCCATTCCTTCTGCCTGTGGGTGGCCAGCTCATGGCCAGCCAGCACTTTGCAAGCCTGCCTTCTTGTGGACTTTTAACAGCAAACAAGAGTTCAAGAAAGAGAACGCCAGGACACCTCCTAGACATCTTGAGGTTCTGTGTTGGGATGTTCTGGGCCTGAAGCTGCCTAGTCTTCACCGGGAATGAAGGGACCCACTCCTTGGGCTAAGTATAAAAATGACTTTCTATGTTTCAGGCATAGAAAAGGAGACATGCCAGAAGATGGAGAAAGAGGAGCTGGCTGTGCATGTAAGTCCCCAAGTGTGGAGGGTTGGGGTAGCCTGGGTTTCTTTCCGTGTTTGGGAGCCCGTGGTCATTTGATAAATTCTAGTTAATATTAGGTGATAAGGAGGGGAAGACATATTTGGTTGCCTAGATGGCTCCACAGGCAGAGTGCCAGCTGCCTGAGCCTGGCCACCAGAGTTCAATTCTCCAAACCCACAGAAGGGTGGAAGGAGAGGATGAACTCCACGCAGTTGTCTTCTGACCTCTGTATGTGCGCCATGGTACACATGCCTACTTACACATGCATATATGTTATATGCAGTTTCTTCATCCACAGAACTCACTGTTTGTGCCTGATGTTCTTTACAACAACCACTAGCCCCATGTGACTACTAGTAGCTTGAACTGTTGCTCCTAATCGAGGTAGATGCCTTGTATAATGTGAAATACAACCAGCCTTTGAGGACTTGGTATATAAAAAGGGAATATTTAGTTAAGTGTTCCAGTAACTTCTTATACTGACGCCTAATAAAATAACATTTTGGATATGTTGGGTTAAATGTACTATTAAAATCAAAGCTGGAATAGTAGCTCACACCTTGTAATTCAGTTCTTGGGAGGCTGCAGTGGGAATAATGGCCCCAAGTTGAAGACCTTCCAAGATTCCAGAGCAAGTATCTTAGTTGCTTTTCCATCACTGTGACTAAACACTACAAACAGGGCAAACTGTAGGGAAAGGGGCTTGTTTGGGGCGAACAGTCCCAGAGTCAGGGATGATGGAACGGAGGGGTGGGGTACTGTCCATGAGGGTGGAGCAGAGCACAGGTAGTGGGCAGCGGGTAGCTGGAGCTCACGCCCTCCCCTAGTGACACACCACTTCCATCAAGGCTGAACCCTCCTAGAGAGCCATCTGAAATCCTTGGGTAAGTTTCAGCATTGCTCACCTAATCTCCCTTGTCTGGAACCAGCTCCAGCTCAGGCCCCGACTCTTCCTTTTTTTGTTTATTTGTTTGTTTTTGGTTTTTTTGGATTTTTTTGAGACAGGGTTTCTCTGTATAGCCCTGGCTGTCCTGGAACTCACTCTGTTGACAGCTGGCCTCAAAATCAGAAATCCGCCTGCCTCTGCCTCCCAAGTGCTGGAATTAAAGGCATGCACCACCACCGCCTGGCAAGTCTTCCTTAATCCATGATGGGTTTCTCAGCCTTTGTCCGCAGAGACCTCAGCAGTTTTTTTCTTGAGACGAGGGTTTCCCTGTATAAACCTGGCTGTCCTGGAGTTCGCTGTGTAGACCAAGTTGACCTTGAACTCAGAGATCCTCCTGCCCCTGCCTCCTAATCTTTGGGTTAAAGGGGTGGGCTACCATGCCTGGATGACCTCAATGGTTTTTAAGAGTGATGGCCAGTTATTACTATTTTTTCTTTTATCATGTGTGTATATGTATGCATGTGTCTGTATGTGCATACATGTATGTAGATGCACACACATGTGTATATATATGCCTATGGAGGCCCAAAGTTGATACAAAGACTTTTCTTTTTTCCTTTATATATTTTTTGAGACAGGGTTGGTCTGTGTAGCCCTGGCTATCCTAGACCTTGCTCTGTAGACCTGGCTGGCTGTAAACTCAAGAGATCCACTTGCCTCTGCCTTCTGAGTGCTGGGATTAAAAGCATGGATCACCACTGCCCACCAAATATCACATAGATTTGCCATGTCTGCCTATTTAGGCATGGAAGTTGGTAATGCACATTAGAATCGTTGCCAAAAATAATTGAACAGATCCACACGAGTCATCTAATGTAAATGGAAGGGTTACCAATGTTCTTGAAAAAAAATTATTTGCATGGGACACATTCCCAGAAAACACCAGAAAAGTGAGGCATTGGAACATGCTTCCTTTTTGTCTGGGATTCTCTGGTAACAGACCTCTTGACAAGTACATCCTTCCTTTGCATAGGAAGAAAGCCTCCCTAAGGGATCTCTCTGCTCCTCCTACCTAAGCTCGCCCCGGTAGTCATTGGATTCATTCTCACTAGTAAATACTGTAACCAGATCGCTTATCTAAAGCCCCCCTTCCTGTTTCTTCTTCAAGCACAGTTTTGAGGGTTTGATCCTTTATGGGTGAGGAGGTTCCTCTCCTTTGGTGAGGGCATTTGGAATTACGTAGCTGGAGACTGACCACGTTACATACGGCCTGTCCCACAGGAGCTGCTGGAGTCCTCTTCAGAAAAGGCCCCTGTGTCTGTGGCCTGTGGGGGAGAGAGCCCCCTGGATGGGATCTGCCTCAGCGAAGCAGACAAGACTGCCGTGCTCACATTGATCAGAGAAGAGGTAGAGTTGTTCTCTTTCTGCCTGCAGAAGGAACCGTCTCTGTTGACTTACCTCCCCTCAGTCTGGAGGCTCCCATTCTCTGTGGCCTGTGTGGCTCACAGAAAGGGCTCCCGTAGACTTCAGCAGTGGTGCTGGTGTTCACCGAGCTGACGTGCTGAGGTAGTCGTGACCCGTGCACTTCTCTGTCCCCTGCTTTGCCACGTGTGCCCGTGCCTAAGAATTGTGGACGTTTAGCAATGGAACCAATCCTTAGTTGAAGTTTCAACATTGCTCACCTAATCTTCTTGTCTGGAACTAGCTCCGCATACCTTTAAGGTCAGCGCCCCAGTTTATGTTCTGTGTCCTGAAGCGCTTCTATTCCGAGTGCTGATGGTCCCGCTCTTGGATGGCTGCCTTACTCATCTGCTGTGCTTCTGTGCTGTCGTTGGCATTTAAGTTTGGAGTTTAAGATTCCATATTGTTTTAAGAATAATAGTTTTTCTTTTGTAGTACAATGTAAGCCGGACAAGCATTTCAGTTACAGGTCTTTCAGAGCTTTCTGAAATAATGTTGCGCCGGTGGTTGGGGATGCCAGGTAGTCCAGTGGTCAGCATTTGGGAGCTGTGTTCAGGAGAAACCGTCTTGTTGGCGAGAAGAATCGCTGTGTCCTTCTCCCAAGAGTCAAGCTAGGAGGTGACTCGTAATACTCCCAAGGAAAGCTGTGGCTGAAGCACCTAGGGCAGCCTCCGGGTTCTTTTTTTTTTTTTTTAAGATTTATTTTTATTTTTTGTTTATGTCTACATCTAGTGCCCACAGCAATCAGAGGGGAGCATCCGATCCCCAAAGCTGGAGTTGATGCAGTTGTGAGCTGCTGTGTGGGTCCTTTGCAAGAGCAGCCATTCCTTCAGTCTCATCTTTCATTCTTGAGATCCTTAATATAAACATAGACATGGATGTGCCAGTTAGGAAGAAGGGAGCACCTAGGGAGGACGGTGAGAGGAGAGCACTGGGTGTCCTTTCCATCCCTGTGCTGGACAAGTAGAACTGAGATATGGAGAGGAGGTTTCTCCTCGGATATGAAGCCAGCTTCTGGTCAGAGTAGCAGGATCTGCCTGTACTGATGGTCACACAGTGGGGTGCACCCCGACGCCCTTTACTCTAATTCAGTTCTTATCAAGCGCTGAGAAATGACTAAAAATGTCAATTGAATATCTTGTGCTAGACTTGGTCATGTGTTATTTTTCAGTTACCAATTGATTGAAGAGGTAAAACAAAGCTCTATTTTAATCTAGATAATCACTAAAGAGATTGAAGCAAATGAATGGAAGAAGAAATACGAAGAGACCCGAGAAGAAGTCCTGGAGATGAGGTTAGACTGGCTGGGGGCGGGGCTTAGGGGTGAGGTTAGACTGGCTGGGGGCGGGGCTTGGAGATGAGGTTA
>NW_022196905.1:166597846-166600097 GCF_008632895.1 Mastomys coucha | reverse complement strand
TGGGGGCGGGGCTTGGAGATGAGGTTAGACTGGCTGGGGGCGGGGCTTGGAGATGAGGTTAGACTGGCTGGGGGTGGGGCTTGGGGATGAGGTTAGACCGGTGCTGAGATCATCAAAAGCTTTTGGAGTTCAGGATGTAGTTCAAGGGCAGAGTACCACGTACTTCGCTTACCCGAGACTAGGGTCCGTTTCTAGCACCAAAGACATACGCCTTTTTCATTTCTCTTCTTCCTTTTTGTTTTGGACTAAGAACATGTAACCTTCTAGAACTTTAGTAAACCTTATTTATGTATAGAGGAAAATACAAAGAATGGGGTGGGGCCAAGATAATGGTTTATATACGTGTTATTATGTGTGAATGAATTTCAGAGAACATTTCTCTGGCTACCACTGCTTTTTTCTGATAACAAAAAAGTTCTAGTATTATAACCAAAATAAGTTGCTTTTTTGTTCTTATTTAGGAAAATTGTCGCAGAATATGAAAAGACTATTGCCCAAATGATTGGTAAGCAGTAAGGTGGTTTTTTTTGTTTGTTTGTTTGCTTGATTGGTTGATCTTTGTTGTTATTTTTTGAGCATGAGCCATAGAGCCTATCTGAGTCTTCTCAGATTGTTGTAACAAGTGACAAATACTTGTTTCTTACAGTTTTGGAATCTGTGGAGTCCAGAGCCAAGGTCCTGGCAGATTCTGTGTCTGGAAAGGCCCGTCCCTCTCGGTGCCTTCCTGCAGTCTGTGTCTGGAAAGGCCCGTCCCTCTCGGTGCCTTCCTGCAGTCTGTATCTGGAAGGGCCGTCCCTCTCGGTGCCTTCCTGCAGTCTGTGTCTGGAAAGGCCGTCCCTCTCGGTGCCTTCCTGCAGTCTGTGTCTGGAAGGGCCGTCCCTCTCGGTGCCTTCCTGCAGTCTGTGTCTGGAAGGGCCCATCCCTCTCGGTGCCTTCCTGCAGTCTGTGTCTGGAAGGGCCGTCCCTCTCGGTGCCTTCCTGCTTATCACTCCACCATTCCTGGAAGAGAGAGCTAGCTGTTTAGCGCCTTACTTTCCTCACTTGCTTTTAGAGATATTTGATTTATTTTTAATTTACATGTATGCATGCACCTGCGTGAGATTCCGTGCACCGGGTGTCATGGATCCCACAAGAGGATATCAGATCATTTGGAACTGGACTTCCATGTAGTTGTCAGCTACCTAATGTGGGTAGGAGGTGCTGAACCTGGGAGCCCCACAAAAGCAGTACATGCTTGTAACTGCTCAGCCATCTCTCCAGACCCTCTCTGGCTTGTTAAAAGGGACATATCATAACTGTATATATTCTGGGGAACAGTGGGGACCTACTGTGTACATGAGTTTGCACATGAATAAGCAGCCAGTGGTTAAGATAGTATAGCCAACCTTTCCATTTCCTTCAAACATTTGTCATTTCAAGCCCCACTCTCAGGAAGCAGAGACAGGGGGATCTCTGTGACTACAAGGCTGGTCTGGTCTATATAAGTTCCAGGCTAGCCAGGGCTACACAGAGAAACTTGTCTTTAAAAAAAAAGAAAAAGACATTTGTCATTTCTTTGGGAACATTCAAATGTCCGTGTATTTTAAATCAGATCGTTTCGCTTCCACACATTGAGGATGCTAGCATTTGTCTTCCTGCATCTGGCTTATTTAATACAGTGTTCTTTGGGCTGGGGTCTCTTTTGTAAGGTCCAGATTCCGTCTGCTGTCATGAGTTGTCTTAATTTCCTCACCACTGTGCCCAGAATCCATGACTATAAACAACAGAGAAAGGACTTATGACTCATGGTTTTAGAGAGCGCAGTCTGTAGTCACTAGATCGCAGATGCTTAGACAGAACATCATGTTAGTGGGAGTATGTGTCCAAGCAGAGAGCAGGGAGAAGCAGGGAGGGTAGGCCAAGATAATGCCCTTCAAAAACACGCCCCACGGTAACCCGGAACTCTGGATAGCCCAGGCCAGCTTTGAATTAATTCAGTGTTCTTAGCTAAGTATCCCAAATACTGGTGCTTAGTGAGTCCTTTGTCTGATGTAGTTAGTTACCTTACTGCGAGCTCTGGATTCCTTCCATCAGATCCAGTGACTTTTTACAGAGTAACAGTGCCCAGCTCGCCTGTATTGAATCATTAATTATCATTTAATTGTCATTCACTTGGCGCTTCCATGAATGCATTCTGATCTCCTAGCCCTTAAGTACCGAGAAGATTTTCCACTGCCCCACACCCCAGCTGCCTTCCCAGCCTTGTCCCCCC
>NW_022196905.1:166582064-166597780 GCF_008632895.1 Mastomys coucha | reverse complement strand
CCCCCCCCCCCCCGTCTGCTCTGCGAGGCTCCCGTCCCGCTTTTCCTGGGTATCTGTTCCAGTCTCTCCTCTGAGAGGTCACTACCTTGCCACTGTGTGTATCCTCCCACTAGAGTGTGTTCTTGAGAGTGGGGACACCTCGGCCGTGCCCCCTTTTCCAAGAACGCTCCTTGGTACCCCCGAGTCGGTGTTAACTTTGTCTGTCCCCTTTGACTTGTGACTTCAGAGGACGAGCAGAGGGCAAGCGTGAACTCTCAGAAGAGCTTCCAGCAGCTGACTATGGAGAAGGAGCAGGCTCTGGCTGACCTGAACTCGGTGGAGAGGTCCCTGTCTGATCTCTTCAGGAGATACGAAAACCTGAAAGGTGTGCTAGAAGGGTTCAAGAAGGTAGGCGTCCTTTCCGTCTGAGTCCCCTGGGCGGCAGTCGAGCAGTGCGTGGACTTCTCTGTGGGGCTCAGCATTGCTGGCCTGGTTTGGATCATTCACCTTTTGGTGTTAGTGAAGGCAGAAGAGGTCTTATCTCACTTCACTGAAAAAAAGCCTAAGCCACGCACTATGGAAGAAATGAGGTGGGGCCATTCAGTTGTGTACCGTTAGTCAAAAGTGTTTCGGGATTTTTCTTCCTGGCAGGTGTTACACGGGGCCTTCAGGGCCCTGTACATGAAGGGATGTGTGACTGATGGCTTGGGCTTGTAGACCTAGCATCCAGGAAGCCAAGGCAGGATTGTAAAGCCAAGGCCAGTCTGGGTTGTATCACAAGCAAACCAAAGAAGATGGATGGATGGATGGATAGATAGATAGATACACAGATAGATAGATAGATACACAGATAGATAGATAGATAGATAGTTAGGTATGTACATACATACATAATAGATACATACATACATGCATACATATATAATAGATATATACATATATGATAGATACATATATACATACATAATAGATACATACATACATAATAGATAGATAGATAGATACACAGATAGATAGATAGATAGATATGTACATACATACATAATAGATAGATACATACATACATACATGCATGCATACATGCATAATAGATATATACATACATGATAGATACATATATACATACATAATAGATACATACATACATAATAGATAGATAGATAGATACACAGATAGATAGATAGATAGATATGTACATACATAATAGATAGATACATACATACATGCATGCATACATGCATAATAGATATATACATACATGATAGATACATATATGCATACATAATAGATACATACATAATAGATAGATAGATACACAGATAGATAGATAGATACACAGATACATAGATACATGGATACATATATTAGTCAGACAGGGAGGAAGGAAGGAAGGAAGAAAGGAAGGATAGATGGATGGATGGGTGGATAGATGGATGGATGAATGGATGGATGGATGGGTGGATGGATGGATGGATGGATGGATGATAGATGGATAGGCCTGGCCAATCATCTAATGCAGGACTGAGAGAGAAGCTGTATTAGGAAGTTGAGGCCACTGCATTGATGCAAAGTAGTGCATGGAGAACCTATTCAGGCTTTCTTCAGTGGGGGTTGCATGAGATACTGAAATTGCCATGGATTATGAATTAAATACATTCCAATGGTGCAGACTTTCTCTTAAAAAAAAAAGAAAGAGAGAAAGAAAGAAAGAAAGAAAGAAAGAAAGAAAGAAAGAAAGAAAGAGCAAAAAAACACAACCTTGGGACACATTGTGCCGGAGAAACAATGAGACATGTTTGTTTGTTTTGAATTTCATGTTGGCACAGAATGAAGAAGCCTTGAAAAAGTGTGCTCAGGATTACTTAGCCAGAGTGAAGCAGGAAGAACAGCGATACCAGGCCCTGAAGGTTCACGCAGAGGAAAAGCTGGACAGGTAAGTGCCTGCGCTGCAGTGGAGGCAGACACTTTGATGTACATGGTTACACACTTACACCTTTTGCCTTCTGTCTTCTTGGTTATAACCTCAGGGTTTGTTGGATATGTGATTTTATTTCTCGGCATGGATAAACCATTACAGAGTATAAAGAGCTGTGTATGCCCGCACACAGCATCCGACCTGTTTCCTCCCCTCTTAACCCTCAGCTCACCCGTGTTGGTATTCCGTCTTTCTTCAGACATGCATGCTGACACCCTTCGCTTATCTTTCCATGTCTGCGAGGACCTTCTCCCTGGCATCTTGGAAGGAATAGCCACTTCTGCTGGACATTGTGGTTACTAAATTTGCCTTGGTGCAGAAGCGCTGTGAGGAGCAGAGCTGTAGACTGCCCTCTTGTGTCTTCATGAGAGTAGATGAGGAATTGGGGCCAGCAAAGAGCGGAGTTGCAGTAGTCACACATGCATCAGCTTAGCCCTCCCTAGTGTGAGAGTGTCTGTTTTCCCTAAAACAGCTCTGCCGACAGCTCAACCTGTAGGTTATCATCAATGGGGTAGGTGAGAGTGGAGCTTTCTGTGGGGTTTGGCAACATAGCATTTACTCTTTTGAGAGTAGTTTTGCATTACATTACCTTAGTAAAGTTAAGTGTGTTTCAGCGGTTGTCTGTATAAACTCCTGCTTTACCATGACTGACTCGTATTTGCCCTTCCTGTTGTAACTTAATGTGTTATACATCAGGGGCACCGGCTTTCATTGTGAATTGTAATTCATTTTCCAACTTATTATTTGTGTGTGTGTTGACCCTGTTTATGAAGAAGAGAGCAAATCTTTGTTTTGTTTTTAATGTCCCGGGATTGAGCCCAGACTTGGCACATGCTAGACAAAGAGCTCTGCCAGGAGCTTTATCTTCAGCCTTGCAGTGTGCTGCCATGTGCAGAAACATATTTTACTTCAGGTTTTTTGAGCCAGGATCTTCCCATATAGTTCTTGCCTTGAACTTGCCTCGGCCTCCCGAGTGCTAAACTTAATGGCATGTGATACCATATATTCAAATGTGACAAGAGTCACTTCGTTTGCAGTTTCTGGCTTCCCTATCACAGTGTTCCAGGTAGAGAGAATTTTCTTCCCATTTTCCCTTCTAATACTCTTAGGGCTTCTCAGTCCTGAAGTCCAGTAACACATTTCAGAATTCACCCCAGGGAATGGTGTATTTTCTTTCTTTCTTTCTCTCTTCCTTCCTTTCTTTTTTTTTTTTTAAGATTTATTTTATTTATTTTATGGGTATGAGTACACTGTAGCTGTACAGATGGCCGTGAGCTGTCTGTCATGTGTGTGGCTGCTGGGAATTGAACTCAGGACCTCTGCCAGCCCCACTCGCTCCGGCCCCGCTCGTTCTGTAGCTGTCTTCAGACGCACCAGAAGAGGGTGTCAGATCTCATTACAGGTGGTTGTGAGCCACCATGTGGTTGCTGGGATCCGAACTCAGGACCTTCGGAAGAGCAGTCAGTGCTCTTACCCGCTGAGCCATCTTGCCAGCCCTAGAATGGTGTATTTTCTTTAACGAGCTCTTTTTAAAAGATGAAATCTCACTGTGTACTCCTGACTGGCCTGGAACTCTTCTCAAACTTAGAGATCCCCCTATCTTTGCTGAGGGACAAGCGCCACCACAGTCAACTTCCACCCTAGTTTCTAACTACAAAGTAATACAGTTGGAGCATTCTGTAGTCTGTATTTCTAGCTTCAAAAATGTCTCTCCTCTACACTCTCTTATGATCTCATTAAGGATTGAGTCATTGTGTATCCTTGTGTTAACTTTGTGCTTTTATCAGCTACCACAAATGGTATCGTTCTGTTGTTGCTTTGAGATACATACATCAAAATAGCCTACAAATTTCCCTTGTCATGTAATGACGTATTAGAACCATTTTCCAGGTCAGAACACACAGCTTGGTCTAACTTCCTTATTAGACAGTAGGATCTTGTCTTAGTCAGGGTTTCTATTCCTGCACAAACATCATGACCAAAAAACAATTTGGGGAGAAAAGGGTTTATTCAGCTTACACTTCCACATTGCTGTTCATCACCAAAGGAAGTTAGGACTTGAACTCAAGCAGGTCAGGAAACAGGAGCTGATGCAGAGGCTATGGAGGGATGTTACTTACTGGTTTGCTTCCCCTGGCTTGCTCAGCTTGCTTTCTTATAGAACCCAAGACTACCAGCCCAGGGATGGCACCACCCACAATGGGCCCTCCCCACTTGATCACTAATTGCGAAAATGCCCCACAGCTGGAACTCATGGAGGCATTTTCTCAACTGAAGCTCCTTTCTTTGTGATAACTCCAGCCTGTGTCAAGTTGACACACAAAACCAGCCAGTACAGATCTTTTTACAAAATGTTTCATTTATTTTTATTTCATGCATGTGAGTATTTTGTGTGCATCACCTGCATGCCCAATGCCCACAGAAGCCAGAAGAGGGTGAGCCACCATAGGGAGCCTGGGTCCTTTGTCAGAGCAGTCAGTTCTCTTAAACACTGAGCCAACTCTGGCCAGAAATGCTATAGCATTTCTTTACTGAGGAGCATTTAGTTTGGAGCTCAGACTCTCCATGTTGAAAACAGCCACATTAGCAGATTATTTCTGTGAAGAGTCAGCTAAAGATGGAATTGCTGTGTCCTAAGGTCTATATATTTTGGGTTTTCTTAGTTCCCACGCTGTGCCTCCCATCTTTCCCCTTTTTGTGTGATTCTGTCATTCTTTGCATTCTTAGGACAAGACCATACTGTACTTTTGACCACGCACAGCTCAGTGATAGGCCACCCACTCAGCAGAGCAGGCACAAGATCCTGGCTTCAGTCATCTCCCCCCCCACTCCACCCCCCCCCCCATCATGTAACACAAAGTGCTTATCACTTTAATTTTTACATCTTGTTGCTGGTGAGGTGGTAGCAGCTTTATCGATTAGCCGGATGTTTATTAAGTGACCTGCTTCCTCTCGAATCTCATTGGTATAGACACTTCTGAGGGCAGTAACTCACAGACATGGGTAGGGCAACAGTTGACAGTGGGAAAACCCGGAGTTACTCCCCGTGAGAGCCTGTCAGTCTCATACGAAGGTTAGCCTGCCGAGGGTGCTTTGCTGTAGAGAGGCCTTGGTGCGCCAGTTATGTGGAAAAGGACGTCTTGTTGAACGACTCCTTTAAAAACTAGAATTGTTAGGAAATTTCCTAATTTAATTTGTCTCACGAAACACAAAACTTGAAGAGTATTGATTCTGTTACCAGGATGTACCATGGAAAAGTGCTTACTGGTTTCATATAAGTTGCATTTTGTAGATCACTGGTTCCTGGTTTTCCTCTGATCATGCAGTCAGTTCTTTTACGTCTGTAGAATTTTTTTTTTTTTTTTTAATGTATGAATGCTCTGCCTGCATGCCAGAAGAGGGCGTCAACTCCTACTATAGATGGTTGTGAGCCACCGTGTGGTCGTCAGCCCTCAGTCTGTGTTTTGTGGAAGTCGGCAGTTGGCATCCCTTCTTCCTGCCTCTTTGTCTGTCCCTGGTTGCTAACCTGTGTCCTTTTTATCTTTCCCCCAAACCAACCCAAAACACCACCACAGAGCCAATGAGGAAATTGCTCAGGTTCGCTCCAAGGCGAAGGCAGAGAGTGCCGCTCTCCATGCTGGACTCCGGAAAGAGCAGATGAAGGTGGAGTCCCTGGAGAGGGCCCTTCAGCAGAAGGTATGGAGGGACTCCTGTCAGTCCTTTGTAGACCCAGAGGAAGGGAGGTGACTTTGATCTTTTCACTCAGACACTGCAGGCCGGCTCCGTTATGAAGTGATTCTAGGGACACACATCACATTATTAACCAAGGGTAAGGGGATTCCTCAGCCCCTGTAGGGTTCAGAAGGCAAACACTGCATTTTAACTGGAATCCAGAGTCTCGGACACTTGGTCTGGGTCCCACAGCTGCCTTTCGTTCTCTGTGTGTGCTTTTGCGCAGCGAGGGAAGCATCTCCCTGTCATTGCTGTGGACCTCAGTTTTCAGGAAGCTCTGCCGGCCAGGAGCGCCCGGCCATTGCTGTCGACCCTCTGCCAGCCAGGGGCACCCGGCCATTGCTGTGGACTCTCTGCCTGCCAGGGGCGCCCGGCCACGCCTAGAGACTAACTTGGCTGTTGTAACTGGGAGATGCTAGGAGCCTCTAAGTGGGTAGAGGCCAGAAACACTGCCTGGCATCCCCTCTCGGACAGGACAGCCCAAATCAAATCACAGCCCAACATTATTGATGTTGAGAAGTTGAAAGCAGAGATAATGTCACCAAGCTCAAGACTGGCTGCTCACCATCAGACATGCCAGTGAAACAGAGAGGTGGGGGTTGAGGCAACCAAGGGCATTTCACTTGGAGGGCAGTGTGAGAAGGCTCTTGCTCAGGCTGCGTTGGAAGAGCTTTCTGGAGGCAGATGCTAAGTCTCCCAGACTGAAGCCTGCCTCTCACACCTGCCCCTCGTGTACTGGGCTTAATGGTGTATATTCACTCTTAACCTCCCACCCCAAGATGCTTTTCAGTTCTGTTTATCACTTCCTCAGGGTATTTGTGACAACAAATACACCCAGGGTGAAGGACGGGCAGCTGCTCCGAGGTCCTCTTGCTGACCCCGCGCTGTCATGGAAGTTCTGTGACACCAGTTGTATGTCCCTCTGATCAGCAGGTTTCAGGGTTTGACCTGCTGTGTTGCCTGTGAGCGTTCATGCAGTGATGCCCTGAGCTACAGCTTGTGTCTGGTAGCCGTGACTGAGTGACTCAAAGTCTGGAATCGCAGTCCCTGAGCCTGCTGGCAGATTAAGTGAATTCCGAATACTTGTGTTTAGCAAGTGGCCCACACACAACCAGAGAACCTGGGACGTAAGGTTTATGGGCAAGCTTTATGAGGGCTGGTGGCTCCCCCGCCCTCAGCTCAGTTTTAGCACAGTGCTGTGTGAACACAGGCACACTTTGATGGGTGGAAGGCATTTGGCCCTCTTTTCTGTGAAGGCTGATGCAGAGAAGTGCAGAGCCACTGGGATGTCTAAGGAGGGTCTAGCCAATGGCTTTTTCTCTCAGAACACAAAGCAGCCTGCAGAATCGTCATCTCCTGTCTTTCAGAATCAAGAGATTGAAGAACTGACAAAGATCTGTGACGAGTTGATCGCAAAGCTGGGAAAGACCGACTGAGAGTCGTCCCGTGAGCTGAGCAGATCCCAGTCTGGCTGCTTCTGTTGTGACCACATTATCTTGCCTTATCCAGAAATGATCCCCCTTTTACAGAGAAAAATAACTGTTTCCAAAAGCACATGCCTGCTACCGCCCATCCATCCCGCTTTGCCGCTGCCGCCACAGCCTGGCTGGTGGAGAGGGAGTCACGTGACCACAGGTCCAGTCACATGACCGCAGACCTAGAACCAGGCTGCCTAAGCTTCCCTTAGGCTGTTGGGTCTGGCTTGTGCTTTTCCAACTTGGGTTCATCTAGCTGTTGTCTGTGCTTTTCCCAAGATTGTGGAATTTCTAATTTTGTGGCAACTGTGTGGGTTTATCTTCCCAGCTCCTATTTGATATTTCTTTGACCTAGTTAATCTTTTAAATTTTCAGTATCAGCAGTTTTATTGAAGGGGACAGTTTGACCCATCATTACTTTGTCGGTGTGGCTCCAAGCTCCCTCTTATTTATAGACTTACTCATGCATGTACGTCTCTACATGTCTATGCCGATTTTCCCTGAGGCGTATCCACATAAGAACCTCCAGGGAGGAGCATAGTTACATAAATAGATGTAGACTCTTATTTTGAAACAGAGCCCTAGGTCTAAAAGTTAGCTTCGGACTTTGTAGAGGCTGGGAACCTGGCTCCATTAATAGAATGCTTCCTGTATACAGAGCCCTGGGTTTGGCCCCCAGAACTATAAACACTGGATATTGGAGTGCATGCCTGTAGTCTCAACACTCCAGAAGTGGAAGCAGGATGATCAAAGTCTAAGGTTGCCTTCAACTACATAGCCACGTGGAGGCCAACCTGGATTACATGAGGCCTTGTTTCAAACAAGGAGTAAGTGGAAGCATGGGGTATTCTAGCTAGTGGGAGGTGGGACAGGAAGATCACTTGAGCCCAGAGTTTAAGGACAGCAGTGCACCAGGCCAGTAGTCTTTTTCTCAAAAATCAAATACCCAAACCAGACCTTGAGTCCGGGTGGAGAGGTTGAGGGCACGAAGGTCAGAGGACATAAGGAAGATTTCATGTCTAAGGAAGATTTGCTGTGCTGTCTGTCGCCCCAGTATTTGGATAGCCCGGGACCTCAGCATGGCCCCTTGTGCTCGTACGGAAAGCAGCGTCGCATGACCAGCAAGTGTGGGCCTCCCTCAGAGCTGCCCTCAGATGCAGGTGTCCACCCTGGGCCATTAGTCTTTAAAGCAAAGTCCACTGTTGTTATCTCTTTGAAGCACACAAATGGGCCTTGGGAAAGGGTTAGGTGATGCTGTTAAAAGATGATGGAAGTCCACACAGTCAGAGAGTGAAGACCAGAGCAGCAACCAACGCTTTCATACTCGGGATGGGGGGGTGGGCTGTTTGTTTGTTTGTTTGTTTGTTTGTGTGAGACAGGGTTTCTCTGTGTAGCCCTGGCTGTCCTGGAACTCACTCTGTAGACCAGGCTGGCCTGGAACTCAGAAATCCACCTGCCTCTGCCTCCCAAGTGCTGGGATTAAAGGCATGCACCACCACCGATTGGACTTTTAAACAAAACAGGCCGTAAAGGGGCCTGTGGCTCGTTCTCCAAATCAGCCCCTGGGAATATTTTAAACAAAGACTGCTTGAATGATGGAGAGGGGAGCAGGGAGAAGGTCCACACAGACAAAACAAAATTCGATGAACTCACATTGGACTTACCCTGGGGGCATTGACCCCCAAATAGAAATTTCCCACATTGATACTAAGTGACTTCCTTTCCACCTGACAGGCAAAGCCAAATCCATTCAAGTTTTAATGCTTTTTTTTTTCCTGCCTTAATCTTACACCCTGTGTCTTCATGGTAAATGTGCACTATTCAGTACATATACATATTCCTCCTTGTAAAACCATTGCATGAGCCATCTCCAGCAATGAATTGTGCCTCATGGAGAACCTCCATAGATCTTAAAAACCAATGTTCCCTTAGCAGTGTGTTACCATGTGCTGTAACCTTTAGCCCCAGGGAAGTGAGTAAGGTCTTTTCAAGCTAGAAATCCCATTTTGTCAATATGCATTTATTATAACCGGTGCTTAGGATAGGCTGTATTCTGAGGCCTACTGTCTTTTAACATTTTGTACAAAAAACCACAAGCAGACAGAAGTTATCTGTGGTTGGAGAAATGGCTTGACAATCATTTGGGCTTAATGCGAAGCCCATAGCAGTAGACATAGTGTCATGTTCAAGTGTCTTCAAGGGACATAACCAGTGTCAGCTTCCTCCACAAGGGAAATTAATTTTGCATTTTAGAAACATCGCAGAAGTTTTGCTCCAGTGTTTCAGCGGCATCCGTGTGCACTCATTTTATATTGTTTCCTGATTTTTTTTTTTTTTTTGTTCTGAGATTGTACCCAGGGTCTTGAACATGCTAGGCAAGTGCTTTACCGTGGAACTACATCTTTCCTGTCATCTTTTTAAGCATGCATATTTTTAAAACATCCTGTGCTGTGCTGTATGTTACCAAGGCACAGGAGAGGACAGGTGACCCTCCCTCCCTGCCACACTGGCGGGTGGGTGGGCCTTGAAGAAACAGGCCCTGCTAAATGAAGCTGCTGTACAGGGGATGTGAACTAGCCCTCTAAGCAACGTTTGCTTTGTGCCTGTTACTCATTATCATTACCAGGAAATGCTCACGACTTTCAGCTTATGGAGATCCTCCAACAAGAATAAAAATGTAGCTTGCACAGCTGGCAAGTTAAGAAAATATACTAGGCAGAGTAAAATCTATTATTCTTATTTTTAATTAAATAAGCCCTCAGAAGCTTTTTAGCACTCTGGAGAGTCAAAATATCAAGTTGTCTTCAACACATGCTAGGGGCCAAAAGCAGCTTAGTTAGGTGATTAAAGGGAGACCAGGCATGGCGGCACGTGCTGGAGGCAGAGGCAGGGACTCAAAGTTCAGGCCTTGACTGGGCTATACCCTTAGACCCTTGTCTTCAAAGACTCGAGAACTGGGCCTGGGACTCAGTGGTAGCGTTTGCCTAATACGCACCAGGCATTATTGCCGATCCCCAGCACTGCAAGAACAAATAACAACAACAACAAAACGCAAGAGAAATGCTCAGAGTGGCTTGGGAACACTAGGTGATCTCGCTGAGGCTCAACATAGAACCCTTTCTTCAACTCTGCTCTGCCATAGTACAGCTCACCCATCAGTGTTACAGACTGACCAGCCTCCCGGGGGTCAGGAGGCAGCGCTTACTCTGTTTGGAGACCAGGAGTTCCCCTAAACTTCACATTCTCCGAAGCGCTAATATGGATTCAAGCATGTTGAGAAACAGACCAAATTAGGAAGTGCCGAAGTACACGGTTGGGAAGGCCTGAAGTGCATGGGATGAAATCCCTCATTTCAGGGTTATAGCTTACGCAAAACTACCTTTCCAGCCAGTGGCCCTTTTCCCCCTGCAGACTTGCCACTGCCTGTGCACAAACGCTCGCTCACTCACTAGGCAGTCCTGGGTTGAGCATGGCAGGCCAAAGCCTGCCCTCTCAGCAATGATAGCACAGGCTAGAAAGGGCACTCTGCGGCTCACAGGCTTCTCAGGATCTGTGGCCTAAGTTCACCTAGTACTGAATTGAAAGTGGTGTGGACCTTCTGAAGCCCTTCCCCACTCCTCCCTTAATTCCCTGAGGCTCCATTTCAGTTGGTGATCTTATGGCTCAGCTGTTCCTGCTGCCTCTGTAGGACTGGCACCCTCTAAGCTCCCGCTCAGGTTTTTTTGTTTTGTTTTGTTTTTTTTAAATCTTCTTGGGAAGAGAGAATGTAGATGTTGAAAGAGTAAATGATTTAGGCAAGGAATTTAAAGATGTATATATTATGAATTTTAAGGGTAGCAGATTCCTATTTACTTACTAATGAGCAGGTACGGTCTGGGAATCCCAGAACGCCAAGCCAAAGGTCGAAGAAATTACCTTTCAAAAAGTTTTAATAATGAAGTTATTTCAAAGGAGACTAATGTCCAAGAAAAGTTTGACTGGCCTCCAGGTTCCGATTATTTTTTAAAAAGCAATACACCAGGGCTGGGGATGTAGCTCAGTTGGTGACACACTTGCTCAGCATGCACAAGTCCCTGGATGTCATCCCCCAGTGCTGGGGAAAAAACCAGAAATATTTACTACTAAGTCCTTCCTATTTGGGGAGAAAAGGGAAACTCGGTCTAGAACCAGCTCTTCTCCATAGGCTCTCTTGTAGAACAGAGTACAGGCAAGCACTTGGCACTGCATAAAGACTGCACTTCTAGTAATTTCCATCCAGATGCAGCCCCCTTCCGTGCCTCTCAGCATGCAGTTAGATTTGGACAAATAGGATTTCCCAGGAATGACTCCCTCAATTGCACCATGGTTTCAGCTTTATGTAAACACACCTGGTCGTTATAGTTCTAGTTTGGAGATGCTGCTGCAACGCTGGCCGCAGGTGGGGCTGAGGTCTGGCCTGAACCTTCCCTGTATGGCGTCTTCAACACCCAACTGTCAGGATGCCACTCTATGGCCCTGCCTCCTCCTGGTATCTGAGTATGCTCAGCAAAAGTGCTTCCCCCCACCCCTCACATAAGTAACTGATTCTATATTTGTGAGTAATTTTTCAAATGGACACACAGAAATCTGAACTCTGAAACCATATCCAGACCAGATACAGGGCAGTGCGAAGGTCATACCCGCAGCCTCGGCTTTGTCCCTTGCAGTCCTTGGGACAGGATTCAGGCACTCCATCAAGTCTCCAAAGGCATCTGTCAGCTTTCCAGTACTGCTGTTTTCAAGTCTGTGTTTGCCAATAGATACCCACTGTACTAATGTGCCAAGTGTTTATTGCACATTTGCTCCCACTGTGTACCCCCAACCCCTGCCTCCTGGTGCCCCAGAGTGGGTGAAGAGACCCTCACTGGGGCAGGGGAATGGGGAGCCAGGGGCGCACACCTCACTGACTCCTGCTGTCAGGACAGTGTTGTGTGGAATAATCATCCTCATAGATTTTATACACATAGTAATTTCCCTTTTTTATATGTCAGGTAAATATTTGTAAAAGTTATACTCACACAAAAGAAATTATTATGATAATTACTAATATATTTTTTCCATGTTTCATTGCCTGAATAAAAACTGTTTACCACTGTTGCATCAGGCTGTGTTGTCTTCCCTGGGCGTCAGTTGTCTCACCCTTGACTGTTTATGGAAGCCTCAGTATTTCTGTCTGAAAATAGAAAGCATGACATTTCCTTGCACTCGTTCTCTGGGGCTTTGTGCATTTCATTGGGCATGTAATTGAAAACAAAACAAACCCTGGAATTCAGACTTCAGCTGTAGAAGCCACCACGAGGGCATCCATGCAAACAGCTTTTGCTAAGTGCTCTGAGAGTCGAGTCCACCCTGGCGTTTTTCAAATGCGCAGAAACCAAGCTACGACAAGCTCTCGAACTTGCGGAAGGACCCGGGGTGAGCTTGAGCTGGGCAAAAAAAAAAAAAAAATAGCTGGTGCTTCGTGGATTTTCTAGGTTACTCTGAGAAAAGACTTAGTCAAGCCGGCTCTCCATCTAGGGGTGGGCCAGGTAAAGCTGGAACAGAGGAGTGGATGGTCAAGGAAAGCAGGCACTTCCTTACGTGCTTGTTTTGTTTTATTATATGTAAGTACACTGTAGTTGTCTTCAGACACTCCAGAAGAGGGCATCAGATCTTATTACGGATGGTTGTGAGCGACCATGTGGTTGCTGGGATTTGAACTCAGGACCTTTGGAAGAGCAGTCAGTGCTTTTAACCACTGAGCCATCTCTCCAGCCCCCCTTACGTGCTTGTTGTGAGGCTCTGCAGCCTGTTGTGGTCCTAGTTTTTTGAGGGAGGGGTGCTGGGTACTTCTTACCAGTGTGTTCTGAATGTAGAGGAAATTCTACAACAGGTTTCGTTTTCTTAGCGTTATTGGGGAAATAAGATGAAAATGTGCCTTAGATAAAACCATTCCCATTTTTTTACAGTCAAAAATAGGAGCAAGGCTTGGTGGTGGTGCACGCTTTCAAGCCCAGCACTTGGGAGTTAGAGGCAGGTGGATCTCTATGAGTTCGAGGCCAGCCTGGTCTACATACAAAGTTCAAGGACAGCCAGGACTACACAGAGAAGTCTTGTCTTAAACGAAGGCAGCTTTGCTTGGTGGAAAGCTTAGGCATGAACGATTGCGGTAAAAGTTTAGCTTTGGTTGGGGACACCTAGGCTCCTCATTTAGGTAATGCTAGCAGGGAGCTGAGGTTCTTGAGTTCACAAGTTTCTCTTTTAGAAACATTGCCGGGCTGGTGAGATGGCTCAGCGGGTAAGAGCACTGACTGCTCCTCCGAAGGTCCTGAGTTCGGATCCCAGCAACCACATGGTGGCTCATAACCACCTGTAATGAGATCGGACGCCCTCTTCTGGTGCGTCTGAAGACAGCTGCAGCAAATTACGCTGGAGTGAGCAAGGCCAGAGCAAGCAAGCAGAGGTCTTGAGTTCAATTCCCAGCAGCCACACTCATGATGCTCACGGCCATCTGTACAGCTACAGTGTACTCATACACATAAAATAAACAAGTCTTAAAAAAAAAAAGAAAGAAAAAATGTTCTGTTAAAAAAAAAGAAAGAAAGAAAGAAACATTGCCTATGATCATGGCAAGATACTCCTTGTAAGCCTGGAAGCTGTGATCCTGCCTCCTGCATGTTGGATTACAGGCTCAAATTTCTCTCGTAAAGTTACAAAGCTTGAGATGTGTGTACTAAAAGCAGACGTACCAGAAACATGTCACCTTTGGCTTACATGGTCCAGAAGCGTGACGTTGCTGGCCCCACGTTACAGTGACAGAAGAACCTGGCTTTCCATCTCAGACCCAGACCCAAGTCTAGGCTAGATATCATGCTCTATACTGTCTTCTTCTAAGTTTTTGCTTATTTTATGTGTATGAGTGTGTGGTGGTTTTAATAAGAATGACCACCATAAGCTCACATATTTGACATAAGTCACTAGAGAATGGAACTATTCAAAAGGATTAGAAGGATTAAGGGGTGTGGCCCTGTTGAGGAAATGTGTCGCTGGGGGTGGGCTTTGAGGTTTCAAAAGGCCCTGCGAAGCTAGGGTCTTTGTGCCTGCAGATCAAAGCTCTCAGCCTCTTCTGCAGTACCTGTCCGCCTGCCTGCCACCATGCTCCCCACCATGATAATGAACCGAACCTCTGAAACAGTAAGCAAGCCTCCAACCAAATGCCTTCTCTTATAATAGTTGTCTCGGTCATGTTGTCTCAGCAATAGAACAGTGACCCAGACAGGTTGTTTTGTCTCTGTGTATGTCTGTCTATCATCTGTGTGCCTGGTGCCCCTGGAAGCCAGAAGAGAGTGTTGGATCACCTTGGATTGGAGTTACAGGTGGTTGTGAGCCAGTGTGTAGGTGCTAGGAATCCATCTCTGGTTTTTTGGAAGAGCAGCCAGTGATCTTAACCACAGAACAAAGTCTCTCCAGCCCCAGCCAGCTTCACTTTAGATCTTCCTAAAGAAGATCGTAAGTACCCAAGTGAAGAACAAACGAGGGTTATATTGTCCTGAGTTCTCTCCTCAGAAGCCAGTGTCATTCCAACCGAGACTACCAACATAGCTGTGGCTCCAGCCGACTCTGACTGGTTTCTTGGGAGATGCCTCCTGAGAGAGACAAGCTACATTTCCCACATCTTAGCAGCACTGAGGTCTTAAGACAGAAATGCACCACAAATCCTCAGCTGTAAGACTTTGTGTAGAGTTAGGCACTTGTTCTACATGTCGGAAATGACAGGAAATCAGTTCTTGTAGGTACAGTTAGCTAATGTGATGCGTACAGGCAGAGGCATAATATTTTGCTGAAGAATTAACATCCAGACAGCCCCCAACCCCATGGTGATGGTTGATACAGACCATGCCTTCTATTTTGCTGAAGGGCCTTTCCATCTGTCTTGCATGACCAATTTTGAATTCCCTAGAAACTGAATTTTTTTTTTTAATTTTTAATTTTTATTTGTTTTTTCAAGACAGGTTTTCTCTGAATAGCCTTGGCTGTCCTGGAACTCACTCTGTAGACCAGGCTGGCCTTGAACTCAGAAATCTGCCTGCCTCTGCCTCCCAAGTGCTGGTATTAAAAGCATGTGCCACCACTTCCTGGCTCAGGCTGGCCTTGCCTTGAATTCAAAAGATGCACCTGTCTCTGCCTCCTGAGTGCTTGGATTAAAGGCGTGTGCCACCATGCCCAACCTTAAAGCAACCAATTTTCAACCAAAGTTGTCTATTTCCCATGTCAGCTTCGGTGCAGACATGCACAATGGCCATTAGGTGGCTTCAGTCCCAAAGGCTTCTGTACTGTTTTTCAAATTGCAGCTCAAAACTGCAGTTTGAGCCCTGAATGAAAAGCAAACAGGAGCCATGAGTATTTGGTGTGCAGGCAAATGTGCAGGGTAAGTGCTGTCTACAGCTTGTGAGTTCCAGGACAGCCAGGGCTACACAGGGAAACGCTGTCGAAGGAAGGAAGGAAGGAAGGAAGGAAGGAAGGGAGGGAGGGAGGGAGGGAGGGAGGGAGGGAGGGAG
>NW_022196905.1:166578838-166581712 GCF_008632895.1 Mastomys coucha | reverse complement strand
GAAAGGAAGGAAGGAAGGGAGGGAGGGAGGGAAAGAGGGAAGGAGGGAGGGAGGGAGGGAGGGAGGAAGGAAAGAAGGAAGGAAGGAAGAGCAAGCAAGCAAGCAGAATCGTGAGTAATCTCACTTCCTTCCAATATATATGTCTAATAACTCCATAGAAATTAGAAAAGGACAAATCAATATGCAATGATTTGCATCAAACAGCAAAGCTTGCTTTCTGTTGCTTTCTGCATGCTGCCCCGTGTAGCCCTGATGACCAGAGGAGAACTGCGCTTAAGGCCTGCCTGGCATTCCTTCAGCACTGCCAGTCCCTCTCCCCACCTTAACAACTGAAGACAGCAGGAATCCGTCTAGCTCCAGAGATGTATGTGCTGTGTAAAGCTACTTGTTAGAATCTTTATGTGTGGAACTATGTGTGTTAGGATCTATCGTCTATGTGTGAAAGCATATGTTAGACTGTGTGAGTGGAACTGTGTGTCAGTGTTGACACCTAAGAGGCTGGGAAGGAGTCGGCCGCTAAGCACCCACTGATTCCCAGCCCGCCCATGCTGGCCCACAGTCTTCCATATTTCTACTCCCAGAGGATTTGACACTCTCTTCTGAACTCTGTGGGTGCCTGGCACATATGTGGTGCACATACATAATGCAAGCAAAGCACTCATATGCATATACTGTAAGTTAACATTTTTTGAGGGGGGGGTGTAGGGAGCTAATACCAGAGGGCTCTTTCCTTTTGCAAAGGAGAAGGGGGGTGGGATGGGGGAGGATCTGTGTGAGGGGGGCTACAAGAAGGGGATGGAGGCAGATACTAGGATGTAAAGTGAGTAAATAACTTTAATTAAATTTTATTTTTGGAGCCAGGGTTTGGCCGGCCTAGAACAGACTCTATAACCAGGTTGGCCTTGGAGTCACAGAGATCTTCCTATCTGTCCCCAAGTGCAGGGATTAGAGCTGTAGATCATCACACCCGGCCAAAAAATGTTTTAATGTAATTTTTAAAAAGGAATCGAGAGGCAGCAATGGCTCAGTAGGTAAAGGTGCTTGCCACCAAGACGAACGATTGAGTTTAAGACCCAGGACCCACTCGAGGGAGAGAAAGAGCCAGCAGCTCCCAGAGATTGTTCTGGCACCCATGAGCACAGCATGAATGACACACAAACACAGGCAAATAATTTTAAAAATGTAAAATTATTTGATTTTTAAAAAATGAGCCCTAAAATTGTCCCAGCTGCGCGGCTTCGAATGACCTCCATAGTGAACACAAATCTGTGACTTAGCCGTGAATGATGCTTACCTATCCAAGCTTGAGAACTGAAGGAAGGGACTTCAGGGATTCATGTCTGAGTGGGCAGTGGTGATCTGTGCTCGTGGTCCACCCCACCCCCACCACCACGGCAAAGGCAGTGGTGATCTGTGCTCATGGTCCCGCACCCCTGACAAGGGCGGTGGTGATCTGTGCTCATGGTCCCGCACCCCTGACAAGGGCGGTGGTGATCTGTGCTCGTGGTTCCGCACCCCTGACAAGGGCGGTGGTGATCTGTGCTCATGGTCCCGCACCCCTGACAAGGGTAAGTTTTCTGACTTAAGGGTCATTTAATTTACATTTGTTTGTTTGTTTTTTACATTAAATGTAGGTTTATTAGGTAACTGCTCTCAGACAAATTCACTGGCCCCAGGAAAGGAGGTCATAGGAAAGGAGAGGAAAAGGGAAAGAAAAAGTGTACACGCAGAGAGAGAAGAAAAGGAGAGCTAATTTAAGTTTTTTATTTTCTAGTTTCCTGTGAGACCAGGACAGGACACAGCAGAGGAAGCAGGCAGCTGAGTATGTCCCAGAGAAGGTCAAGAAGCCCAAAAGAAAGTACAAGAGGGCTCAATGACCACGGTGATTGGCTTTGTCCCTTAGAAGAGCTGGCTGAATGGTTCTCAATCTGTGGGTCGCGACCCCCCTTGGGTGGCATGTCGGATATCTACATGATGACTCACAACAGTAGCGACATTACACTTATGAAGTAGCAATGAAGTAACTTTATGGTCGGGGGTCACCATAGCGCGAGGAACTGTATTAAAGGTTGTATCACAGCTATAGGAAGGTTGGGAGCCGCTCCCTGCTCTGTTAGTGATGTTGCACTACAGCAGTTTACAGTAGACCATATTTTCATAACCCTAACTTGTAAATACTACTTTTTAATTTCCATATGAAAAGTGACTAGCCCACGCCATGACAAGATCCCCGATAGAAACAACTTTAAAAAGACGGGCAAGATGGGTCCATGAGTAAAGGCACCGGCGACCAAGCCAAGGGCCTGAGTTTGGTCCCTTAAGACCCACGAGGTGGAGAGAACCAACTTCCACAAGTTGTCTTCTGACGTCCATGCATACCCTGGAGAGTGAGCCAGTAAGCTACCTTCCCTGTGGTCTCTGCTTCCATTCCTGTTCTGACTTCCTTCTGGGGTGATTTACAGCAGAAGTCTAAGCCAGATCAACCCCGCCCCCACCCCTGAATCAGTGACTTAGCTTCAGTTAGGATTTCTATGACAGCAACAGAATACCAATCAAGACTGTGTATTTATGTGTTCATTTTGAGGCAAGGTTTTACCGTGTAGTCCCTGATTGGCCTCAAACTTGGGATCCTTCTGCCTCTGTTTTCGGTCCTATCTTTTAAGACTGAAAGCATGGCCAGAGATACGGTTCAGTGAGTAAAGCTTATGATACATAAGCCTGGGAACCCATATAAAGGTGGAAGGAAAGAACCGACTCCATGGTTACCTTCTGACCACCACTCTTAGGCCACAGCACGAGTCCACACATAGCACACATGATGATGATGATGATGATGATGATGATGATGATGGTGGTGGTGGTGGTGGTGGTGGT
>NW_022196905.1:166575362-166578700 GCF_008632895.1 Mastomys coucha | reverse complement strand
TGATGATGAAAAATAGTACCTGAGTTTTGGGACTCTAGGCATGTGCTGCACACCCATAAAATTATTTTAAACAAGGATACAAAACAAAACCCCCAATGTGGTAGCACATGCCTAGAATCCCAGTATTTGGGAGCCATAAGCAAGAGTTCAAGTCCAGTCAAGGTTATATAGCAAGACGCTCTAAAAAATAAAATTAAAAGATCAAATTAAAAAAAAAAGTAAAAAGGGCTGGAGAGATGGCTTAGCAGTTAAGAGCACCAACTGCTCTTCCAGAGGTCCTGAGTTCAAATCCCAGCAACCGCATGGTGGCTCACAACCATCTGTAATGGGATCTGATGCCCTCTTCTGGTGTGTCTGAAGACAGCTACAGTGTACTCACGTATATAAAACAAATACAAATCTTTTTTTTTTTTTAAGTAAAAAGTAAAAGAGGAGGGAGGAAGGGAGGTGATTAGATGGCAAGAGACTCCTGCTGCGAAGCCTGGTGACCAGAGTCATGCTCTCTCTCTGTCTCTCTGTCTCTCTGTCTCTCTGTCTCTCTGTCTCTCTGTCTGTCTCTCTGTCTGTCTCTCTGTCTGTCTCTCTGTCTCTCTCTCTCTCTCTGTCTCTCTGTGTCTCTCTGTCTCTCTCTGTCTTGTTCTCTCTCTCTCTCTGCTTTCCTTTCCTCTCCTTCCTCCCTCCCCTCTCTTGCACACACATAAATACATAAAAAGAAAAAACTGCACATACTAGCAGAGTAATTTGGTGTTCTGAGCCGTATCGACATTGTGCAATGTTTAAATCGGGTTAAGCATATCCGCTGGTCCTCAAGTATTTGTTCTTCATGTCAAAATACCAAACGCTAGCAACTGAAGGCCCATCAGCTCCCCCAACTGTGTAATTTATTGTCAAAGGAGTTAATCTTTATCCTGAGCACAACATATTACTGTCAGCTGGGCAATGGTGGCACACGCCTTTAATCCCAGCACTTGGGAGTCAGAGGCAGGCGAGTTTCTGAGTTCAAGGCCAGCCTGGTTTACAATGAGTTCCAGGACAGCCAGGGCTACACAGAGAATCCCTGTCTCGAAAAAACAAATATATATATATATATATATATATATATATATATATATATATATATTACTGTCAAATGGCAGACCATGAGAAACCAGACCCCAAGGAAACAGACCATGAGAAGACAGGTCTGGAGAGACCAGAGCCTGAGGGAACAGACCATGAGAAGACAGGTCTGGAGAGACCAGAGCCTGAGGGAACAGACCTGAGAGGCCAAGTACTTAGAGATACAACCATGTGAAGACAGAGTAAAAGGCCAGATCCTCAAGAGCACAGACTCTGACAGAGCAGACTCTGAGAAGAGAGACTCCCAGGGAACTCTGAGAGACCAGATCCTGAGAGGAGACCATGGGAGACCAGCAGCTGACAGACAAAATGGTGAGAGAACAGATGCTGGTGGACCTGACTCTGGAAGTACAGAGCACAAGAGACCATATTGTGAGACCAGATCCCGATAGGCTAGATTCAGGGGAGTCAGGCCCTGAGAGAGGGAGGCCAGACCTTGAGCCGATCAACCCTGGCAGGACCAACCTTGGTAGAGCAGACCCTGTGAGGACAAAGGTTCGGAGATGGCTCTGGAAGTACAGACCCTGAGAAACTAGACTCTCTGAGACCCGACCCCGAGAGATCTCCAAGTCGGCATGAATAATACAGGCGCTGTCTGAGCTCACATATTAATTGTGGCAGAAATAGGATAATTTCTCCGGCCCTCTTTCCACGGATCCGCTTTCACTTTCTGAGCACGGGGAAGGAACCTAGGGGTGTCTCTATGAACTTTAAAAGTAAGAGAGATGGAGCTGTCACTGGAGCTGAGACGTGCATCATTTGCCTGGGACCCAACCCCCAGCACAAAGGGGAAAAAAATAGAATGAGAAACGTATCATTATTTTGGCAGATACACTGAGTTCCTGCGGAGTTCCCTAGGAGTTGAGCTGCGCCCACTGCAGCGACTGGTGTGCAGCCAGCTGGTGGTGTGGTAGCCTGGGTGCACAGATGTGTTTTAAAACCAAATAGCAGCCTTCATGAGGGAAGTCACGCCAAGTCTCCGTAGCAACATCTCCCGGGCGCACGGATGCACAACTGTAGTAATCTGGAGGTGACGTGGGAAGATCGTATTCAATAGAAACATCATGGAGCTGAGAAGCTTGAGATCCTCTGTTGTATTAATTTTCCTCCCTTCTCTTTGGCGACCACTTAAGCTCCTGAAACAGGCATATGCAAGAACTCCTCCGACCTCTGTGGTTAGTCTTGGTCCAGGCCCTTGTTCTACTCCAAGTTTCCACTTGAAGAATGGCCGTATCTCTTCTGACTGGGCCCCTCCACCTTAGGAGGTCTGGCTTTGGATCTAGCATAGGAATGGTAACCTTGAGAACAGGGGATTTCAGAAATTAGGGGAGATGTCCAAATGAGTAATAGCACCCTGTGAGGCTTGCTGGGACAGTACTGGACCAGCATGTGCAAGGCCTGGGGTTCAGCCCACAGTGTGGTACGAAGTAATAAATAACAAACAGAGGCCTAAGTTGGCCCTGAGTTGCCGAGAAATGGGGAAGCAGTGAGCAGGAGTCACGCACTGACTCGGGATTTTAGCAAAGGGAGCAGGCTAGGAAATGGTGTGACTGCAACCTTGAGTTTCCTTAAGAATGTGAGAATAATTTTGCAGGGAGATGTTTATATTAAAAACAAATCTAAAGAAAAGCTGACCGACATGCAGGAATAGAAATGTCACTGGGTTCCCAGCAAGAATGAGCTCACCAGTTAACGGGGCAGGATGAGCTCCAAGCCTTAAATGTATTTTTAAAGGCCCCTTTGGGTTTAAATTGGCTCCAGGAAGAAGCCAGGCCCTTCCCCCAGGGGAAAAGCATCTTTGCAAACATGAATGGAGGAGCCAAGAGGCTGGCTGTGTCCACTGGGGTAGCAGGTGCTGAGGGCAAGGGGCCAAGCCGACCGGTTCTGTCCATAGCCGGGTCAGTGACAAATTCTGCCAGATTCTGAGGTCAAATGTTTGGAATTTGAGAAACTCCCTCTAGGCCCCTGTTTATTCTCTTTTCCCGGACACTGAGTCCACACGAGAGATGTCACCAACAGAGCTCACAAAGCATGCCCAAGGTTTTTGACTGGCAACCTTGGGAACCAAAACCAACATGGTGTGTGAATTTGAGCCATATTAATGTCTGAAGCCTAAGCCATTGAAGACATTGCCCACTGGAGGCAGGCTGGGCATCTCAGGCCAGCTTCCTGAGACCAAGTATGGTGAATATATTTATATATATATATATATATATATA
>NW_022196905.1:166570549-166574679 GCF_008632895.1 Mastomys coucha | reverse complement strand
GAGAGAGAGAGAGGAAGACAGACAGACAGACAGTACAAGCCCAAGCCCAGGAAAACCAGCTTTCCCCAGGCACCACACAAGCTCCAAACCTCAAAACAATGTCACCTGTCAAGACTATATCAAATGCAAAGAGACCGAGAAAGATGTTGCCTTGCCCGCCCCCAACCTTGGTAAGCCTGGACCCTGGAGTCAAGGGACTGGTCAGAAGCATCTCTTACAAGTGCTGTAATTTCAGAAGACCCTTACCTCCCTCCTGTAGAGTCCACAGCTTCCTCTCCATTTCAAGCCTGTTCTCAAAGCCTCTTCTCTTTGCTCTGGGCCACTTTCGTCACTGAGCATTAGGAAAACATCTGGACAAGATGATGCACATTGGAGGGTAGAGATGGGAAAATCAGGGGTTCACGGGCATCCTCAGCTACACAGCGAATTTAAGAATGTGGCTTGGGCCACGTGGGATTTCACACACATTTCCTAAAGTCCAGAGTATTTGCTGCAAGGTACTGGGTCAGCTTCTCACTGAGGCTTCCTTAGTTTCCTGTTATTAAACCTTCAAGGTCTTTCTGCCCTGCTCTCCCTGGGGTGGTAAGCCTCGCTCCCTTGTAAGCTGCTGGGGACAGTCACAGATGGGCCACTCAAGACTACATGTTTGGGGTTGGGGTTTCCTGGGAAGGACCCTGAACAGAGGCAGCCCTTTCTTTCAAGGTCTGCACTGTGCCCATGAGAGAGCACCCAGGCAGGGTGCCCTAATGCCAGGGGAAGAGTGAATATGACTGGGCTAATGCCAGGGGAAGAGTGAATATGACTGGGCTAATGCCAGGGGAAGAGTGAATATGACTGCCCTAGTGCCAGGGGAAGAGTGAATATGACTGGGCTCAGAAGGGTGGATTTTGTTTGTTTCTTACCTCCCACTTCCCCTTTTGGTGTTCTGAGTCTTTTTTAAAAAATATTTACTTTATGTATATGACTTCACTGTGGCTCTCTTCAGTCATCCCAGAAGAGGGTATCGGACCCCATTACAGATGGTTGTGAGCCACGGTGTGGTTGCTGGGATTTGAACTCAGGACCTTTGGAAGAACAGTCAGTGCTCTTTACTGCTGAGCCATCTCTCCAACCCCTGAGTCAAGTTCCTATATGAAAGTCAGGCTAGTTTTGGGGTCTTGCTTCATCTGTTTCAGCCCCCAAGCACTTGGATTACAAGGGAGTACCGCCACGGCCTGCCTTGTTTTGGAAGACCAGTCAAAGTTGTCACCAAGCAACTTAGACTTGAAGCTATTATAATTTTTATTAAAAAATAGAATAAAAGCCGGGTGGTGGTGGTACATGCCTTTAACCCCAGCACTTGGGAGGCAGAGGCAGGCAGATTTCTGAGTTCGAGGCCAGCCTGGTCTACAGAGTGAGTTCCAGGATAGCCAGGGCTACACAGAGAAACCCTGTCTCGAAAAACCAAAACCAAAAAAAAAAAAAAAAGAATAAAACCTAGTAAATCTTTCAGTGATGCAACTTATATTTTGCATCTCCTGAGCAGGGAAGGGGAATGAACAACAGAAGTCGCTTGCAGCCTGTTGGGGGAGCCAGTGTCGTGGCTGTTATGACCATCTCTGCCAAAGGCAGTTTTTAATATTAGCAGTAGTTGCCTATAAGGATCTGTGACCCTGTTACTGTGTGTACATTGAAAATCAAAGTGGTAGTGGTATATGATCATAATCTCAGTAACCGAGGAGTCTGAGACAAGCAAATAAAGTGCTAGAGAGTAGACTGAGCTGCCTGCCTCGTAATACTAGTCTCAGACAGACAGTAAGAGCACTCACATAGAGAATCCACGGGGCTCACTGGAGGAGTCATTTGGGCCACAAACAACTTACTGTCTAGTCAAGACTTGAACAGAGAACCATCACAGTCACCCAGTGTTACAGAATCACAGGAGGCATTTTGATCAGAGTAAATGGGTCTTGTCATGTCTAGAGTTTTCCTTCAGGACCAGGTGTAGTAGGAGAGAGAGAGAAAGAGACAAAGTGTGTGTGTGTGTGTGTGTGTGTGTGTGTGTGTGTGTGTGTGTGTGTATGTGTATGTGCGAGACAGAGACAGAGACAGAGACAGAGACAGAGAGACAGCCCCTGTGCCTCTCCAGAGCTTTGCTCTCCCTCATTCAGGGCCCTGAGTTTTTCTTGATCTATTAATGGAACTCACGGCTAGAAGATATATAAGATTACCCCACATCCATTTCCCTTCTCTCCTAACCTAACAATTTCCCAGCCTGCCTTTTTGAGACCTCCAAGAGATGATCATGTCTGTCAGACCCAAATAAAGCCAAAGGCTCCCAGGAGAGACTCTCATGGCCGACACGCCTCGCCTCCATTGGATGCACATCACCAAGCAGGCAGGAACAGCATGGCTGCCTTCTGAGGCCGCTGAGGATTTCATACTATGTAGTGGTCAACCACTCAGAATTTGTGCCTCTTGGGTTTGTCCCATGCAGTTGGGGCCAAGGGGCCAAGAACTGAGACATTTGTCTCTGGAGACCTGAGCCTCTCATCTGTCCTCAGGAGGAGACCTTGAGATCATGGTAACTGCTGTCTGAGCAGATGTCAGAAAGAGAAAGAGAAGGGCCTGTGCTATAAAAATTCATACTGGCTCTTCAGTTGCCCAGACCAGCAGCACCAGCAGCCTCTGGTCACAAGGTCAACAGTAGACACTGGCCTGGCCGTAAATACTCCTGGGGAGCTTTAGTCATAGACTAGGAATTGGGGGATACATAAAAAAAAGAGGGGGTGAGGTAGGAAGAAAGCTGGAAGCCTGCTAGGGCTATGTAGCTTCAAGCATCTACCATGGAATATCCACGCCTCACCCCACAGCCCCCAAACCCAATTTACTGTAGAAGCGACAAGTCCACGGAAGGAATGAAGTAAGGAGTGGAGAAGGACAATTCTCTTTCTCATGCACACAAAACCAAAAAAGAAACCACCTTTTTTGAAACGAGGTGCTGGTGGTTAGTCTGATCCTTAGAACATAGCTCACTTGCCAATTCTTTGCTAGAACAAAGCAAGAGAAGGCACCACCAGCTCTTTGGCCTCTTTTGTCTTGGATTGTTATCTGTCGAACTTCAGGTGACTGGGAAAGGAGAGCGGGACTCCTCCGTGCACACTGTCAGGAATGTCTTAGTCACTGATGTCCTTGCAAGTGTGGACCAATAAAGCCACTGGGGGTGTGTTGGGAGGGTCCGGTCTGTGGGCTGAAGGAGCCCTGGGAAGCCCCCTGTTGGGCATGTATACAAGTTTGGTGCTGCAGGCTGCTCAGAACAAAAGAGCTATGGTGGTGGCCCACAAAGCTCAGCGTGGGAGTGAGTTGCCTAACAGCGCTGTACCTAAATAAAGAAGGCCACCGTGTGCCTGTGACTGTGCCCCAGAGCTGATAGTCTGTATTTTCACCAGGCAGAGGGAGGACAGGGGTGGATATAGACTCTGCTGTCACACTCGGGACAACTTCCAGAAGAGCTCGCATGACTCATCCTGTACACAGGCAACAATTTAAATATGGGTGCTGGGGGTGGCCAGATGTCAGCTCACAAAAGCTGAAATGTTAGGTACGGAGTTGTTGGGCCCCGTGTGTCGAATCCTGTCCTCCATTGTGGATTTGTAAAGTATTTATTTTTCTTATGCATGTGCACATGGTGTAGTGTGGTGTGTGTGTGAGTGTGCATGTAGGCATATGTAGAGGTCAGAGGACAACCTCGAGTATCAGTCCTTGTCTTCCACCTTGTTTCAAGGCAGGGTCTTTCTTATTTTATCCACCATTCTATGTTCTCCAGGCTAGCTGGCCTGTGAGCTTCCTGGGGATGCTCCTGTCTCCACCTCTCATCTTGCCCCGGGACAGGTGCATGCTACCATTTCCGTTTTGACCTGTGTTCCAGGCATCAGAGAGAACTGAGGTTGTCAGGCTTGTGGGGCAAATGCTTTACCTGTCAAACCATCCCCTTAGCTCCGATATTATAGATTCTTCTAGCTCCTTCTATGTGAGACTCTCAGTAACTTTCCTAAAGATGAGCTATTACCAATTCAAGAAGAAGAAGGAGAAGGAGGAGGAGGAGGAGTGAGAGGAGGAGGAGGAGGAGGAGGAGGAGAAGGAGGAGGAGG
>NW_022196905.1:166565483-166570343 GCF_008632895.1 Mastomys coucha | reverse complement strand
GAGGAGGAGGAGGAGGAGGAGGAGGAGGAGAACCAACCAACTAAAAATTAAAAAACAAGAACAAAGGTCATATTATTTTAGGGGTGTGGCTAATGTAAGTAGCTAATGAAAGGAAAAAGGTCAGCTAGTTGGATATGGCCACAGATTAACTAACATCAGCTCTGCTATGGCATCCAATTGGGGATCTGAATGTCCTCCACATGCCTGTGCATTGACTGCTTGGTCTAGTGGAGCACTATTTGGAGGTGGTAGAACCTTAAAGAGGTAGGAGGTAGAGCCCTGTAGAAGGAAGTTAGGTCATTAGAGTGTACCTTTGAATGGAACATTGGGACCTCAACCCCTTCCTGTTTCTCTCTTTGACTCCTGACTGCCACAGGGTGAACAGACTGCTGCTATAGGCCCTGGAACAATGGGGCTGAGTGACCACAGACAGGAAGTTCAGAAACTGTGAGCAAACTGACCTTTCCTCTTGTTAAGTTGTCTATCTTAGGTGTTTTGTAAGAGTAACAGAAATCCATCAAACACAAAATTCTACTGACAGCTATTTTACTTTTTATTTTATTTATTTATTTATTTATTTATTTATTTATTTTTTTTTTTTGGTTTTTGGAGACAGGGTTTCTCTGTGTAGCCCTGGCTGTCCTGGAACTCACTCTGTAGACCAGGCTGGCCTCGAACTCAGAAATCCACCTGCCTCTGCCTCCCAAGTGCTGGGATTAAAGGCGTGCGCCACCACCGCCCGGCTATTTTACTTTTTAAAACCAAGCTTTTTTGGCTCTGGATAGCAGAATAAATTTGTGTTTATAGCTGATATTTGGAGCAAAGAGTTGGAGCCCAGCCTTCCCTCTGCCTGCTTCTCATTTGGCACCTGTTTTAGAGGCAGGATATGGCAGTAGGAGGGGAATTGATTTGACAGTCAGTGCCAGTTCTGACTTGCAGATATAGGGAAGAACTGTGTGGAGCACTCAGAAGGCCCCAGGGTGTTTGATTTTCAGCACCACGATGAACAACAAGGACCTCACGCAGAAGAACTGAGCCACAGGGGCGAGGCTACCGAACCCAATTCTTACCAGTCTTTGGGGCTACAGATTCCAAGCCTTCAAGAAAGAACAAGAGAGTGAGGATGGAAGACCTCCCTTCCTCCATCTCCACTCAGCTGTAATGTAAGGGCTGATCACGAGGGGCTGCAGCTACAGGAGTCTGAACTTCATATAATGTGGTGCTTCATCCATATCAAGTATCTTGCTGTGACCTAGAAATCTAACCTCCATCAGCTTAATCAAGCCACAGATGTTTTGTACGGTTTTGCTGTCAATGAAATGGCCTGTTCTGGAGACATTGTCTTTTTGTGTCGAGCTGGGTTGATAGTCAGAAATAAATGTATAGAAGTGAGCCTGGTGACTCAGGTCTATAAGCCCAGCTACTGGGGAGGCCAAGGCAGGAAGGATTACAAGTTCAAAGGTGATGCAGATGTTGCAAAGGGCTAGAGTTTCAGCTCAGTGGTGGGCAGGACCTGCTTAGCTTATGTGAGGCCAAGCATCTGTGATCAGATCCTTGCTTGATAAAGCAGCAGGCAGTGGACAGCAAGCTCTGTGGACTTGTCCCAAAGACCTTCATCATTGATACTGAAGGTCAGTATAGGCAGGCTCACAAATGAAGGTGAACTTAGACGATGAGAATGATTGCCAGACAGTTAGTTATGCTAGGCTCCTGTCTGCAAGCATGACAGAGTATCATTAATAGTGTCAGGGATGGGTGCTTGCCCATGGGAGAGGTCTCAAGTTGGGTCAGTCATCGGTTGGCCGTTCCCTCAGTCTCTTTTCCATCTTTGTCCCTGCACTTTTGCAGGCAGGACAGATTTGGGGTCGTAGGTTTTGAGGGGTTGGTGTCCTTATCCTTCCTCTGGGAATTCTGCTTGGCTACGGGAGGTAGACCCTTCAGGCTCTGTAGTCTCACTACAGCTAGGAGTCTCAGCTAGAGTCACCGTCATAGACTCCCTGGAGCCTCCCCATCCCAGGTCTCTGGCCTGGCCTAGAGAGTTCCTCCCCGCCCCAGCAGCTAACCCAAACAGATGCCGAGACCCACAGCCAAACCTTAGATGGAACTCCCAGAGTCTTCTGAAGAGCTGAGGGAAGGATTGAGGGACCCAGAAGGGGTAGGGACTCCACAAGAAGACCAACAGAGTCAACTAACCTGGACCCTTGGGGGCTCCCAGAGACGGAACCACCAACCAAAGAGCATACATGGGCTGGTCCTAGACACCCTGCACCTATGTAGCAGACGTGCGTGCTTGGTCTTCATGCGGGTCTCCCATCAACTGGAGCGGGGACTGTCCCTGGCTCTATTGCCTGCCTGTAGATCCTGTCCCCCTAACTGGGCCGCCTTGTCTGGCTTCAGCAGGAGAGGATGCGGTTTCATCTGTGACCGTGATGGAGATTAATGATGATAGTGACAGCAACCCAAGGGCAGAAAGGTCTGTGCTGTGTGTCCCCTGACACTTGCTAAAAATTTTCACTATAAGCATCGGACCCCTTCTCCTCTGCAAAAACCGTCCCACCCAGGGTAGTCTAAACACACAAAGTGAGTAAGGCATCTGTGCCAACTTGAAGGGAGTAACTCTAAGCGGGAGATCTCGCACTCACAACAAAGCTGCTGTCCAGGACCAAAGGGCAATGATGGAAGTCTGCCTGGTTGCAGCTCGCCGTGGACTTTCACTCTAATTCTTCTTCTCAAGTAATTATCCCAGCCTCGCTTCTAACCTCACCTTTCTCAGAAGACAGGCAAGTCTCTCCTGTCACCTACTGACACTGGAAATGCAAGATTCTTTCATGTGTTCGCCATTTTCCCCCTCAACTGTGATTCACGGGTGGGATGCCATCTGTGTCTTAGTCCCTGGTAAGTCCCTAAGCCCTAGATGAGGGATAATAAGAGCCTGAAATAAGAGGCATAGGTGGGAGGAGGGGAGGAGACGTGCAGCAGAGGGGATCGGCGTTGCATGGTGCCTTGTAGGGTGTGGGTGGTGAGAGAGGAGGAGGCAGAGAGACATTTGGGTCTCTTGCTTGGGCAGCTGGCTATGTCTGCTCAGAATAAGGAATGTGGAAGAGCTGGGTTTATGGGGTCTAGCCAGGGATGTCAGCATCAGGTATCTTTTTTTTTTCTTTTTATTTATTTTTGTGAATGAAAAATCAAGTTCTGGAGAGCAGAACAGGAAAAAGATTCTGAAAAAAACTGATTCGTTTTACAACCAGCATCAGGTATCTTTTTTTTTAAAGATTTATTTATTATGTATTTATTATAAGTACACTGTAGCTGTCCTCAGATGCATCAGAAGAGGGCGTCAGATCTCATTACGGGTGGTTGTGAGCCACCATGTGGTTGCTGGGATTTGAACTCAGGACCTTCAGAAGAGCAGTCGGTGTTCTTACCCACTGAGCCATCTCGCCAGCCCTAGCATGAGGTATCTTAAGCTGGGAGCATCCAAAGCAGTAGGCATGAGACGGTACGCTGGAGAATTTACATGAGCTGGGCACAAGCTGAAGTCATCTGAGAGGAGAGAGCCCTAAGTAAGAGAATGTCTCCATAAGATCCGGCTGTTAGACATTTTTTAAATTAGTGATTCATGTGGGAGGGCCCAGACCACTGTGGGTGGAGCCAGCCCTGGGCTGTGGTCCTGGGTTCTATAAGAAAGCAGGCTGAACAAGCCATGGGGAGCAAGCCAGTAGGCAGCACCCTGCCCCGCCTCATCATAGCCTCTGCATCAGCTCCTGCCTCTGGCTTCCTGCTCTGTTTGAGTTCCTGTCCTGACTTCTTTCAGAGGTGAGCTATGATGTGGAAATCAAATCAGCCCCGTCCTCCCCAGCTTGCTTTTGGTTCTGGTGTTTCATCAGCAATAGAAACCCTGACTAAGACAAATTGATACCAGCATAGTATTGCTGTGACAGACCTAACTATGTTTTGGGGAGGTTATAGAAGGACTTTGGAACTTTGGGCTAGAAAAGCCACTGAGAGAGAATTCAAAGCTTGGTGAGCTGCTTGGAAGAAAAGAATGTTGAAAGCCCTGCAGATAATGGAGGCCTGGGATGTGAATTCCAGAGAGAAGTTTGAGAGTCACTTAAAGACTTATAGGGTATGTTTGGTATTTTGAGTTGAGAATCTGAGGTTCTGGTTAACTGGGGCTGAAGAATCAGCTGTAGGTAACAAGAGATTAGAGCCACTAAAGTAAATAAAACCTTTGCTTTCCTGGGACAGTTGGTGCTGGTCAGCTGGAGCTAAGACATTCGCAATGATTAAGAAGAGACCACCATCCCTGAGGTGACATCTGGGAAGTGTTCCCTCGGGGTCAGCACACACACGCTGTGTTCCAGAGGCAGCCAAAGTTGTACCTTTGTGCTGGAAGCTGAACTTTATAGCGTAAGAGTCGCCCAGGTGTATGGAGTTTGAAGGCATGAAGGTGTCATGGAGAGCAGCTGAGGCTTGGCATTGTGTGACGGGGTTGCTGTCCATAAAGAACTCCCAAGAGAGGCTGTTGGTAAAAGTATAGCCCAGTCTCATGAGACCCCAGCATTTTGGATGTTCAAGTATCCTAACATGACCACCCAGAACAGTAGCAGAGGTGGAGTGGAGTCTGCCAAAGCTTAGAAGACAAGCTGTGTGCTGCACAGGGTGGAGCTGGAGACGTGACCCAGGGTCCTTGGTGGAGTCCAGAAGACAGTGAGTGAGTCCCAGATATTGGACATGGCGTTATTTACACTGTTGGAGTTTGGTTTTGCTCTGAGCTGATTGCGACTGTGTCCTGGTTCTTCCCTCATGAAGTAAGGAAGTATTTAGCCTTTTTCTCCTTTTTTTTTTTTTTTTTTTTTT
>NW_022196905.1:166556435-166565473 GCF_008632895.1 Mastomys coucha | reverse complement strand
GTAGCCTTGGCTATCCTGGAACTTACTCTGTAGACCAGGCTGGCCTCGAACTCAGAAATCCGTCTGCCTCTGCCTTCCAAGTGCTGGGGTTAAAGGCATGTGCCACCACTGCCCAGCTGGGCAATTTCTTAATTAGTGATTGATGGGGAGTCTAGATCATTGTGGGTGGGGCCATCTTGTTAGATTCCAGTGTAGGTTCCCCACTCGAGAAGAATCTGGAGGGAGATCGTTGCAAATTGCATGAAGTTTTTTATTGCCAGTATACTGGGATCGGCCTGCATTCAGAGCAAAGGCGATGACCAGGAACAAAAACACGCACACTTTTTATACCTTTCAGTACATAGGTTTACAGCATGAGTTGGTTATCTCTCATTGGTGGAGCCCATTGTCTTTTGTTCTCATTGGCCTTTATGCCCCAGGTGAGGGGGAGATACCGATTGCACGTAGGAGGGGTGGGGAGAGATCCACCCTCCTGGGGGCGGTTCCTGGAACCGGGCATTTCCTGGGGATGGGTGTTTGCTCTGTAAACCTTTCTGAAGCTCTGTCTTTAGGCTAAATGGACGTTCCTTGCTCCTTGGTATTTTTATAAGGTGTCCCTGTTTGCTCAATTCTTACAATCTCTGGGCTGGTGGTCCTGGGTTCTATAAGAAAGCAGACTACAGTAAGCCATGAGGAGCAAGCCAGTAAGCAGCACCCCCTCCATGGCCTCTGTATCAGCTCCTGCCTCCAGGTTCCTTCCTGTTTGAGTTCCTGTCTCCACTTCTTCCAATAATGGACCATGACATGGACATATAAGCCAAATAAAACCCTCTCCTCCTCAACCTGGTTTTGGTCACGGTGTTTCCTCAAAGCAATAAAAACCCTGACTAAGAGAGTGAGATGTGCTGACTAGAGTGTAGGAAAAGACCTGGGCTGAGCAGTCACCAGAGAGTGATCAGCAAGAGGGCATAAGGAAGAGGGAAGTTATGTCTGTAGCCGGTCTTTGCTACTTTGTGGGTTCCCTTTCCTACCCTTTATCCTCCTGCTGTCTCCACCCCCACCCCCAGTTTCATCCCCTATCACTAGATAGGAGGAGAGAGACAGACAGAGATAGAGAGATCCTTCAATCTGTTTTCTTTTGTTTATTCTTTGAGCATGGTTACCACAAACCACAACCAACCTCCTTGAACAGCCAACAACCACCCACCTCTTGGGGCTCTAACATTTATCTACCCCCTGAAAATTTCCCAGAATTCCAAACGTCACACAATCGCAGAAACTATCTGCAGCTGGCAAAACCACGCCTCTGCTAACGAATGATGCAAATCAGAGTCAGCTGCTGTGGACAGTTGGAAGCAGCCCCACAATCCCACACCTGGGGATTAAAATGAAAGTATATTCTTATAGTATGTATGTGTGTTGTTTTAAAGAAACAAAAATTCCAGAATTCTCACTACAGCTGTCTCTCCATGCCCATGGCTGGTATTGAACCTCTGGGGTGCTCTGGGTTTTTTGTTTGTTTGTTTGTTTGTTTTAAATAATAGTTTCCCTAGTCATGACCTGTACAGGAGCCCCAAGCACTAACCTAAGGCATAGTTTGCACAGAGGGCTGAAGACACTCCCCCTTGCCTGGCCTCTGGCAGGAAAACAAAAGGCCCAGCCTTGAGGCCTGTCAAGGGAGTGCACGCCTGACAGCTGCTTGCTCACCTTGGGCCTGGGGCAGAGAATCTCAATACAATGTGTGCTAGAGAGCCAGGAGCCAAGCCTTCCCCAATACCCAGTGTCCACTGCGAAGACACAGGACACTCACTGCAATCCTCAGGCCAGCAGGGATGGCCCCGCGCTGGTGATGAAGAGGATGTATTTTCAATATCAATAGATTAAATTTATTAATAAAGAACAGAAATTTTAAAACTTAGGGAACAAATCAATGGAGGGGTCCCTTCGGCTACAGCCCTGGCTCATCCTTGGTGACTAAGGCCCACAAGCTTCAGTGAGTGCTTGAAACTGAGGCTTACATGACAACCCCAGATTCTGATGCTCTGTGAGGTAATATCCGGCCCTTTCGGTAGCTGCTCCCCAATCCCGGGTCGCAGTATTCAGGTCTTTGGACTTGGTGTGCTCTTGTGTGCCACCTCCTGATGATCCCATGGCTGTCCCGTCCAGTTTTGTTTCAAATGTCACCTTCTCAATGGCGACATTTCTTTCTTTTTCTTCTTTTTCTTCTGCTTCTTCTTCTTCTTTTTCTTCTTCTTCTTCTTCTTCTTCTTCTTCTTCTTCTTCTTCTTCTTCTTCTTCTTCTTCTTCTTCTTCTTCTTCTTCTTCTTCTTCTTTTTTATGTAGTGTGTCATGATGCAGTTTGGGCTTGCTCCATCTTGTGATACCCCTGTTTTAACGTCCTGAGTGCTGGGAACCTGGTACCCTTTCTAAAGCATCTCTTTTTTTCTCCGCATTTCCTGCTGTGTTTTTCCATTTTAGCACCAAATGTTTTTTAGCATTCCGTAGACATTCATCTTTTCATTACTATAACAAATACCAGAGATGACCAACTTATGAAGAGCAAAGGGTTCCTTTTCCGCACCCTTTGGGAGATTTCTAAGCATGATCCGTGTTTCTCCTTGTTGCTTTCGGCACACTATGGCACAGGGTGTAATAATACAAGAACACTCTGCTCATGGCCCAGAACTGAAAGTGGTCAATATTCTCTCTCTCTCTACATATATATATATCTGTCGCTCTCTCTCTCTATCTCTCTCTCTCTCTCTCTCTCTCTCTCTGTGTGTGTGTGTGTGTGTGTATGTCTGTCTGTCTCTCTTTTAAGAAAGGCTAAGTCCAAACTGACTTCCCATCCCTTTCTCCCCTCCTTCATTCCCTCTATCAAATGGTCATATGGCTTACCCAAGATCACACAAAAAAACCAGTGAGGAAGGCTGAAGAATTAAAACCCTGTTTCCTGAACCACTGGCCCTTCCTGCCACCATCCCTAAGCCAAGAGTGTTGCACCCCTTAGGAGCCAAGCTGGCAGCTCATCGCCCCTAAGAGCCAGTCGGGCAGCTCATAGATAACAGCCTGCTGGTTGATGTGGGTTGATGAAGCTTTTGAAGTAGATTTCTCAGCAGGTCACACAGCCAAGCACAGCATTTCCAAATCCCTTTCTGAAAGCAGCAGAGAAAGGAAACTCAAGCATGTGTTTGCTCTTCGGTCGTATTTTCAATTCCTCGCTAATCCTGAGCCTGCCGTCCTAAGATTCCCTTAAAAGGCAATGGTTTCGGTACACAGGATGCTTCATAAGTTATTTTAGTTATATGAATTTGTAGGTAACAGTACCATGACAGGCACTGTGGAGTTGGTAATGCTCAAACGGCTCACATTCACAACTGTTCTTATGAACAAGTCCTAGATAGACAGGTGACGGTTTACTCTACATGTGCCGCATGTCCTGGTCAGGCCAGGGCATTTATTCCCATTTATCTTTAGTTCACATCGGAAGCCCTGAAGGTTCTCTCTCTTCCAGTTACTCATAAAATATGTAGTAGGTGATTGTGAACTAATTTCAGAATATAATATGCTGACCCTGAGGTAAAATGGAATGGCTGACTATACTAGGACATCCTTATGAAGTCTCTCTAGAGGGACACACAAGAAGCTCATGGGTGAAAATGAGGGTGAATATAATGGGCTGGGGTCCTGTGCAAAGCTGACCGGTTGTCATGACACCTGGCTGCAATTTCAAATGTGGGCATACAAGTATCTAAGAAACTAACTCGAGATAGATCTGTAGTGGTTTGAATATGCTTGGCCAGGGAGTGGTACAATTCGGAGTTGTGGTCTTGTTGGAGGAAGTGTGTCACTGTGGGTGTGGGCTTTAAGACCCTCTTCCTAAGCTGGGCGGTGGTGGCACACGCCTTTAATCCTAGCACTTGGGCGACAGAGGCAGGAGGATTTCTGAGTTCGAGGCCAGCCTGGTCTACAGAGTGAGTTCCAGGACAGCCAGGGCTACACAGAGAAACCCTGTCTCAAAAAACAAAAAACAAAAAACAAAACAACAACAACAAAAACTAATAGACCCTCTTCCTAGCTGCCTGGAAACCTGTCTTCTCCTGTTTGTCTTTGGAACAATAGGTAGAGCTCTCAGCTCCTTCTCCAGCACTGTGCCTGCCTGGATGCTACTGTGTTTCCCACCTTGATGATAATGGACTGATCCTCTGAACCTGTACGCCAGCCCCAATTAAATGTACTGCAGCCTACTAGGTGAACTTGGTGCTGGGTGTCCCTCCACTGTGTGTTCCTTACTTAGGACCCTCCTCCTCAGGATGCTGCATGGCTCACTCCATCCATACCTGTACACAGGCCTTGGTGTGAGCGCTGTGGCTCACTCCATCCATATCTGTACACAGGCCTTGGTGTGAGCGCTGTGGCTCACTCCATCCAAATCTGTACACAGGCCTTGGTGTGAGCGCTGTGGCTCACTCCATCCATATCTATACACAGGCCTTGGTGTGAGCGCTGTGGCTCACTCCATGCCGGCATACAGGCCTCAGCATGACTGAGGTCCCCTGTGCTGAGCTCCTTTCTAAGGACGGCTTATCTTTTTATCTGTTGACTGATTGATTTGCAACACTGGGGACTGAACCTTGGTCCTTGCCCATACTACTGCAGAATTTATCTCTAGCCCTCTTCTCACATTTCATTTTGACACAGGGTTCCATTAAGTTGCCCATGCTTGCTCTGTAGCCCTTTGTAGGGCTTTGCCGTTCAGTTTCCTCACTGAAGCCTTCAAGTAGGTGGGCTTACACACATGTATATAATGCTTGCACATTTTAAAAAAATATTATTTATTTATTATTATTTATACGAGTACACTGTAGCTGTCTTTAGACACACCAGAAGAGGGCATCAGATCCCATTACAGATGGTTGTGAGCTACCATGTGGTTGCTGGGATTTGAACTCAGGACTCTGGAAGAGCACAGTCAGAGATCTTAACCACGGAGCCATTTCTCCAGCCCTGACCTGCACATTTTATTTTATTCTTTTTTTTTTTTTAATTTGTTTTTTTGTTTTGTTTTGTTTTTCTTTTGAGACAGGGTTTCTTTGTGTAAGAGTCTTGGCTGTCCTGGAACTCACAGAGATCTGCCTGCCTCTCATATGTTATCTTATTTAAAAAATTCTTGCAGGGGTGTACTGCATGTTGAGCACATTTCACCTTGCCCTGCTCAGATCCACGAAACACTTTTGTTTTTATATGTGTCTGAGAGTTTGCCAGTGTGTGTGTATGCACACCATGTGTGTACCTGGTGCTACAGAAGCCAGAAGCACACATCAGATTCCCCAACACAACAGCAGCAGATGGCAGTCAGCTGACATGTAGGTTCTAGGAACTGAACCAGCATCCTCTCTGAGCACAGCGAGTGCTCCTAACCACTGAGCTATAGTGCCAGCCCCATCTTTCCTACTACTAATCCCCTTTGCTCTCCTAGAGAATCTTGCTTCTACTTTTATTTAATAAACATATTTGATTTTATGAGACTACATAAAATCTAGGAACCACAGATGAGAGAAAACATACAGAGCACTTTTTTTAAAAAAAAAAAAAAATGCACCGCCTTCTGTTTCTTTCTCTTCTTGCTCAATTTGATTCATGTTGCTTCACCAATGCCCCTTATTGTCTCTGTAAGCTTCAGAGAGATGCTCTTCCTTTATGAGCATCCTGAACACATGGCCTCGCCAAGGAAAGCACTCAGCAACTCTTTTTCTGAGCTAATGAAGAGACACGCAAATGAATTTCATCAGCAAACACTGAACTCACCTGGCTCAGGAAGGGCGGGTGGGGTCAGCAGAGGATCAGCTCCAAGATGGAGCTGAAATCTTGGTCGGGTGTGTGTGGGGGGATGTCCCAGGATGAGAACCGTGGGGTTAGTGAGCAAGGAGGACTGTGCACACTGGGGGGCGGTAGTGTCGCACACACCACAGAGTTGGCACCCTAGGTTATCTGCTGAGTGGCCACAGCAGAAGCAGTCAGGCCATGAGCATTAGGGCCATTCTGAACAGTGACCTTGAGAAACATGATCTGTTATACACAACAAGAATGACCTTCCTGCCTCATCCCGCTCATTTGCCTCTTAGTACGAACTCATCACCAAGAGTGGTCTTTATTTAATGATTGAATAAATGTTCACAATACATCAAACATCTGTTTATTTTAAAAAAATGTAAAAGCTTTTTCTTTTCCCCCTGAGACAGGGTTTCTCTCTTTTCCTGAGACAGGGTTTCGCTGTGTAGCCCTGGCTGTCCTAGAACTCGCTCTGTAGACCAGGCTGGCCGGGAACTCAGAGATCCATCTTTCTCTGCCTCCCAAGTGCTGGGATTAAAGGCACACACCACCATTGCCTGGCATTCTTTTTTTTTTTTTTTTTTTTTTGTGGTGTTGGCAATCAAGCTGGGGCCCCTTACAAGCCAGTCAAGTGTGCTGCCTTGGGGACATCCTCCCCCCACCCCACCCACCCCCCGCACCTGGGACGGGGAGAGGAAGGGGGAATTTTACTTCCCCCCTGTCAGCTGCTCAAGGCTACAGGGTCCAGTGCTCAGGAGCACCCAGGAGTCTGACTGTCCTTCTCATACAGCGCTGGGTCCCCACCAGAGGCTGTCTCACTCCGATTAAAAACAGACAGGAGCCTGGCTTTGTTTGTTTGATTGGTTATTCTGTTTCCAGCTCATCACGGGCCACTGGAGAGGTGGCTCAGTGGTTAGGAGCATGGGCTGCTCTTCCAGAGTACTCAGGTTCCATTCCCAGCACCCACATGGCGGCTCACAAGTGTCTGTAACTTTAGTTTCAGGGGATCCTATGCTCTCATTTGGCCTCTGCATGCATTGCACACCCGGTGGACAGACAGACATGTAGGCAAAACACATAAAATAAACAAATCTTTAAAAGTCCGTCTTAGTGAGGCTGCCTACCTGGCCACAAAGAGGAAGCAGGTAAGTTGGATATTGTCATTGGTCTACACTAGACTAGCCTTCTCCTTGGAGGGAGAGCTATTTTGAGCTAAAGAAAAGCACAGAGCCAAAGACCTAGAGGGTGAAGGAGTATGGCTGAGGAGCTAAGTTGGGGAGGGGACAGACGAGCTTAGGGTAAGCTCACTGGGACTGGATTATATGTGTGTAGGAACGTGTGCAAATGTGGGTGCTTCTCTCCCCCTCTCCTTGAGAGATCTCTCTTTCTCCTTTCCCTCCCCCACTTTCGCCCTCCCTGCCCCCTCCTCTCTCCCTCCCCATTCCTTGAGAGAGTACTGCCATGTAGCCCAGGTTGGCCTGGCATCTGTTAGACCTCTCGTCTCAGTCTCCTGAGTACCTGGCACGGCTGGTACTTCTTTCCAGCCCTCCCTCCCTCTGCCTTACCCAGTCCTAACTCTCAGACTAAAACCTCTTTGGCTTTCTCTCCACAGTTACCATAAGTTCTCAAACCCTAGCACTCTACTGATGGAAACAGCATGGCTGAGGGGCTCTGAGGTTTCTGAGCACCCTGCTAGGCAGTAACTAACTGTGAGCCAAGGAGCCTCCTTACAGGGAGTCGAAGCGAAGTGGGCGGAGCTGCTCTTTGTGAATGATCCCAGCTTCTGCTCATCTATATTTTACTGCCCTTTTCACATCTGTTGACCAGCCCTCCCCACCCCACCCCACCCCTACCCTGCTACCTGGTGTTGTTATTCCTCCATGGTTGTTTAACCAGCATCCAGGGAGTCAGGGGCCTCTATGGTCCATCAGCTGTCAGTGTATCTGTCTAGGGGAACAGCCCTGACTCTCACAATGGGTGTTAGTCTGGGTGGGGCCTGTAGCAGTCAACTGGTCCATTCTGCTTTTTTTTATCAGGGAGATAATGAGCTTACAAAATGTCTCAGGGGATATTTTCTGAATCCTAACCCAGTGACACTTCTAGGACCTGGACAGAACCACCGGTAAGAAGTGTAAGTGGAGTGGCAGGCACATACTTAGCATGCTGTAGACCTCAGCTTCACACAAAAAAGAAAAGAGGAGAATGAAAAAGAAAGAAAGAACAAAAAGGAGGTCAGGGCTGGAGAGATGGCTCAGTGGTTAAGAGCACTGGCTGCTCTTTCAGACGTCCTGAGTTCAATTCCCAGCAAATACATGGTGGCTCACAACCATCTGTAATGGGATCCGATGTCCTCTGCTGGCATGCAGGTGTACATGCCAATAGAGCACTCATACATCAAACAGATAAATAAATCTTTAAAAAAATAGGCTGTCTTACAGTTTACTGCTATGAAGAGACACCATGACCAGGACAACTCTATAAAGGAAAGCATTTAACTGGGGCTGGCTTACAGTTCTAGACTGTCAGTCCATTGTTGCCATGACAGCAAGCATGGCAACGTGTAGGCAGACATGGTGCTGGAGAAGGAGCTGAGAGTTCTAATCTTGATCCACAGGCAGCAGAAGGAGACTCTGTGTCACTTGAGCACAGGAGACCTCAAAGCCCATTCCCACAGTGATACACTTCAACTCAACAAGGCCACACCTACTCCACACTTCCTGATAGTGCCACTCCTATGGGCCAAGCATTCAAACACTGGTGAGTCTATGGGGACCCTGCCTATTCAAACCACCATGGAGGCACAGAGAGTCATTCGAGCAATTCCTTTGACCTGGGACTGAAAGCTCCCCAAGCCCCTTTTAATATAATATGACTCTGTGCTCATGCCCTGCAGGGCCCTCAGCAGCATGGGCTCCCCTCTGTCTGCTCTTTAGCTTTCGGTCATTTCAGCAGTTGGAACAAGATACCCTAGACTGGGTAGCTCACAACAGTGTACATTTGCATCTCACAGTTCTGCAAGCTGGGAAGTCCAAGGTAAGGCACACCATCATGCTTGATATCTGGTGAGAGCTTGCTCTGTTTTATAGATGACACTTAGCCATGTTTCCACACAGCTGAAGAGGCAAATCTGTTGATGCTATGGCTATCCTGAGTAGATGCTGTGTCCATCCTGTGTAGATGTTGTGTCCATCCTGTGTAGATGCCGTGGCCATCCTGTGTAGATGCCG
>NW_022196905.1:166507798-166555757 GCF_008632895.1 Mastomys coucha | reverse complement strand
ATGCCGTGGCCATCCTGTGTAGATGCCGTGTCCATCCTGTGTAGATGCTGTGGCCATCCTGTATAGATACCGTGGCCATCCTGAGTAGATGTTGTGGCCATCCTGTGTAGATGCTGTGGCCATCCTGAGTAGATGTTGTGGCCATCCTGTGTAGATGTTGTGGCCATCCTGTGTAGATGCTGTGGCCATCCTGTGTAGATGCTGTGGCCATGCTTTTCAGATGTTATGATCATCCTGTTTAGATGCTGGGGCCATCCTGTTCAGATGTTGTGACCATCCTGTGTAGATGATGCAGCCATCCTTAGATGCTGTGTTTATTCTCATCTGTCATAGCTATCATCCTGTGTAGATGCTATGGCATCCTGTGTAGATGATGCAGCCATCCTTAGATGCTGTGTTTATTTTCATCCTGTGTAGATGCTCTGGTCATCTTCAGGTGCTGCAATCACACAGACTCTGTGGCCACCCTCTTTGGATGCTGTAGTCATCCTCGGACACTGTAGTTGATGCAACCCTCATCTGTATATGTTGTGGTCATCCTGAGGTGCTGTTGTCATCCTCTGCAGATGCTGTAACCCTCTTTGCCTCCATGATGAAGCCATTCTCTGTAGAGGCTGCAGTCATTCTGCTTGTGATGCAGCCTACTCCTTATATGCCGCCATTATCCCCAAACACTGAGCCAATCTCTGCAGAAGCTGCAGCCATCCACTGTAGAGCCTAGCCGAGCTGCTGTCTCGAGCGTTCATTGAGACCCCTTAATGTGGTCTGCAGGACCATCACAATAGAGGTTCCAGCAATCCTCAGCTGATGCTGTCATCCTTTACGGATGTAGGAATCATACCCGGGCGATGTCCTCATGCTGTGTAGATCCTACAGCCATTCTCAGATGTTGTAGTCATCCTAAGATGCACTCTAGCCATCCTTGGTATATGCTATAGGCGTCCTCTGTTTAGGATGGAGCCATTTTCTATAGACGCTATAGCCACTCTCTATAGATGCTGTAGTCATCCTCGGATACAGTAGATGATGTAGCCATTGTCTGTCTATATATGTTGTGGCTTCCAGAGCCACTGATTATTTTGGTTTTCTGTGCCCCTAGGTGGAGCATTAGCCTGGCTAGCCGTGTCTCAGTTTTCCTTCTCTGGACAATCATGGATGCCCTCGAATTCCTCGGATTTATCAGAATTTGCCTTCTTAGAAGAAATGAGGATATGAAATTGATGCTCAAATTTGCCATGTGTTTATATGGCATACACTCACACATACATACACATATATACATACACACACATATGTATGTACACACACACACATACACACGCACGCGCGCACACACACACACAGATGGAATGCAGGAGGAAGCACGGTCTTACTATGCAGCTTCGGCTCACCCAGAACTCCCCCTCTGCCTTTCAAATATTGGGATGACAGGCATGTGCCCAACTCTGTTTTTGTGATGAGTAATACCAATGGATAGATACCGAGAGTCTTTGCATATCTGTGTGTATGTAAGTATCTAAAACATCTTATTAGGAGTCTAACAATTTCCAATACTACTTCATGTATAAGAATCAACAAATAAATATTGGGCTGTGACACAGCTCAGTGGAGAGGTCTCCCAGCAGAAGTGAAGTCTGGGGTTTGATCTCCTGCATGGTGACTGATCAAGTAGTCAGTCAGTTATCATAATTTTAATGATGAGTTGATCTCAAAAATGTTCCACCACCGAGAGCTCTAGGGACACAGGATGTTTTTAAACATTTTAGTGAAGTCAATTTACACATGCATTTTCTTTTGGTTTCAGAAAATATGATAGGGCAATCAATAACAGAGTTCAAACATAAAAATATCTGACATTTGGATAAGCTATTTCGGGCAAGTGGGATGGAAGCGTAGCTGCTGGGAAGGGATTTAACATTCGTGACTGTCAAAGAACTGCTTGCTCATGTTTGAAAAATGAGCAATGGTGTCAACTTGCCGCAATGCTCAGAAGTTAATGGATACCGGAAGCTGGTGGATACCCTTGACTTGGTTCACAGTCTTTGGGGTGCAGCCTCTGCAGCCACTTAAACTCTCCAGTCCAGACAACGATGCCAGCTGATGTGTGAAGGGCCACACAGTGTGTTGGAATTTTTTTGGGGGGATGGGGATGGTCTGTAACATTTTAATTCAGCCTCTTGCTGGCACCTCTGCTTACAACATCTCTCACAGCTCTGGCCTTAACAACCTTCAGTGTTAGTGGTAGGCATCCGTGCACCTGCCATTTGGGCACGTTCCTAGTCCTCATGGAGAAGCCTGCCCACTCTGAGCCGGTTGGCAGGGATGCAGAGTTGTGGTGGCACCTTAGGCTGAAGAAACCAAAAATAAAATCGGCCCCTAGATACACCCCACCCACGGTGCGAGTACTTTAAGACTATGCCGGCAAGTTCCTTCAGCATCACGTAACCACTAGTTTTATTCCAGTAATTTTCTGCTATACTTCCTCGTCATTTCTGAACACAGGGAGAGCTGCCGTGGGACTCTGTAGTAAATGAAGAAGCGATGGAGCCAATTCTGCGGTGCATCATGAATCAGAGTGGCCTTCTCCTATACCCCATGAGGCTCTACTTGAGTTGCTCCAAGCATGGAAAGTTTCTCTTGAAGAAACTTTTAAGGTAGGGTGGGGTGGGAGTGGGCGCAGGGGTGGAGTGGGCATGGGGGGGTAGGGTGGGGAGAGATGGTTTTTAGTGGTTAAGAGCACTTGCAGCTCTTACAGAGAACCCGAGTTTCTTTCTCAGCATCCACACTAGGTAGATGCCCTGGCCTCCAAGGGCATCTGCATTCACTGGCCCCCTACCTGCACACCTATTAGCATGATTACCTTGAGATGATAATTGGGTGCCAGCAGAGGCGTAGAACATGGAACAAATCTATCAGCGCAAAGATCCCCCATTCCACAATCCCAACATACAAGACCCATGGTAACAGTTATTCATTTCTACGTTTTTATCATTTCAGACTGTCGTGTGAGTGGAATCACAGAGCATGAGGACTTCATAGTTCATGAGGGATGGTTTTCCCTACTCGGTATCACTAACTGAATGTTCATGGCATCATCTGCATAGTAATGAATTACTCCTTTAAAAACATTTTTCATTCGGCTGCAATCTTCTTTGGCATGTATATACACCTCCTGTAAAACCACTGGCTGAAAAATATGTCTGTTTTTCTATTTGGGGCTTATTATGAACAAAGCTGTCACGAATATTCATGAGTAATCCCCAGGCTTTAATTCTTGGTGATAGGGCTGGAGAGGTGGCTTAGTGTACCAGTAAGAGCACTGGCTGTTCTTCCAGAGGTCCTGAGTTCAATTCCCAGCAAACACGTGGTGGCTCACAACCACCAGTAATGGGATCCAATGACCTCATCTGGTGTGTGTCTGAAGACAGCGGCAGTGTGCTCATACTCATGTAAATAAATAAGTCTTAAAAAAGAATTCTCTGAGATAATGCACATAGTGTGCCTGCTGGGTCATATGATAGTTACATGTCTAATTTTTTTTTTTTTAAGATAGCTCAGACCATCTTCAGATACACATCTTTCCAACTCCACCCTATCAAGTCCTAGAAGTATATCACCACACTGGTTTGCAAGTTTGTTTATTTATTAATACTTGAAAATAGAAAAGGAAAATTTACTCAATGTGGCTATATTGGGAAGAGGGCCAAAGGGATCCAGCAGCCCCTCACCTTAGTAGCCTTCTGCTCCTGAGTTGAGATTAAAGTTGAAACAGAAGGTCAAGGTGTCATTCTGCCCATGCTGTCTCCTCATGGTCTAGGCTTCAGTCTCCTCCTGGACGGTGGCCTGGCAAGTTCTTAGATCTTTGGATCTCTTTCTGGGAGACAAGCTCCCCCTCTGCTTAGTACTTTTCCTTCTTGGGGCATGATATTCTCGGAGAAATTCCCATTTCCTTGGGATTTGTTGGTTCAGTAGTCTGATAATCTGACTGAGAGACTGATGAATATTTCTACAATATTTATATTGCTACACAGCCAGCTACAATTCCCCATTTTCTTTCTTTTAATTTTTTAAAAGGACATTTCCTCCCTTTCTTCCTCCGTTCCTTCCTTCCTTATGTGGATGAGGGTTTTGTCTTCGTGTACATATCACATGTCTGCTGTGCTCAAGGAGGCCAGAATGGAGTATCGGCTCCCCTGTAACTCAGTTCCCTCACATGGATTCTGGGAACCAAATTAGCCCTGTGCAAGAACAGCCTGTGGCCTGTTTGTTTGCTTTTGGACTTATTTATTTTATGTGTATAAGTACACTGTCACTGTCTTCAGACACACAAGAAAAGGGCATCAGATGCCAATACAGATGGTTGTGACCCACCATGTGGCTGCTGGGAATTGAACTCGGGACGTCTGGAAGAGCAGGCAGTGCTCTTAACAGCTGAGCCGTCTCTCCAGCACCCACAGTCTGTGCTCTGTGCTCTTACACTGAGCTACTTCTCCAGCCTCTCTTTCATTTTAACATCTCAGTTTTGAGGTGGAATTAATTTGTCTATATCCGAAACAAATATACTAAGTAGATTGCAAGTAGGAACCAAGGTTAGAAGATGTTCGGTGCCATAGAACCCTTTCCCACAACCTCTTATTTCTTTGTTACTTTTTGAAGGGCTGGCACAAAATAACTCCATTGTTAGCGTGAACCACAATCTATACATGAAGCTGGGGTTAACCTCAAACTTGCCGTCTTCTTACTTCAGTCTCCCAGATGCTAGAATTACAGGCAACCACTACTATTCTCAGTGTGTGCCGAAGTGTTTCCTAGATGTGTCTGTGGGCACTTACATCTCCAGGAGCGGCACACCCTCACCAGCATGTGGCATGGCTGCCACTTTCTTTTTTCTTTTTAAAAATTATTTAATTATTTTGTGTATATGAGTACACTGTAGCTGTCTTCAGACACACCAGGAGAGGGCATCGGATCTCATTACAGATGGTTGTGAGCCACCATGTGGTTGCTGGGATTTGAACTCAGGACCTCTAGGAAGAGCAGCCAGTGCTCTTACCCAGTGAGCCATCTCTCCAGCTCATGCCATTTCCATTCCATTCCAAAAAATTAATACATGTGATATCTCAATAAAAAATTATTTATTATTCTATCATTTTCCTTTACTCAGAGTTTTTGCTTTTATCTTTCCTATAAACATTCATGAAAATGTTTTATTGAGCTAATAAATTGCAGGTACTTAATAATAATAATAATATTAATGAACTGAGGTACATAATTGCATACAACATAATACTTAAAAAGCTCTCACATAAATGACATGAGTGAATCAAGAGGTCTGCTTTCATTACCTCGGGGTGATGCTGCCCCCCAGAAGGCCTGCCTCCCATCATGAAAACTGCATAAAACTTTGAGCTGCAAACAGAGGCTCTGCCTACACGGGCCAGCCAGTCTCCTGCCCAAGGTCCTCCCAGGAGTGCAGACATGGTCTGAAACACATACAATCTTGGGAACTCAAGGTCACCTCTCTCTATCCTGTGCCACGGTTAGCCATTCCTTTATGGACACAGGGGTGAGTCAGATATGGTCATTAACTCCCCTCCCTTCCCCCCCATACCTTGTCTTCCCGTCTCTCATGACTCCACCCTCATGCCATTGGTTCACTGAGAATCAGGAACTATGGAGTCTAACTACTCAGACTTTCTTACCTGGGCCTGGATCTCTGATGTCTAGAAGGATAACAGCAGCCCGGTGTTATCTCTGGAAACCCGGATGATCCAGTCAGAGGATGAGGGTACACCTGGGTGTTCGATTCCAGGGCCCTCAGAATGGAGCCTTAGGGGTCAGCATAAATCTAGTTTCCTGGTGCTGAAATTTGCTAAGAGAAAGAGTTCAGTTGAACTGAGCTCAGTTCTCCAATCACATGCCACATTTAATTTGAATACAGTTTCATCTGGAGTCATTGAGCAATGGCTGAAATGATGAAATTGGAAGACAACTTTCAAGTCCCTAGCATTTCACCTGAGTTTTCTTGAGAATCAGAATTTGCCTGAAATTTAGTTTGTTTTTTTGCTTTTTTTTTTTTTTTTTTTTTTTTTTTTTTTTTTTTTTTTTTAATGCATATGCTACAACTAGAGAATGAACTCTGGGTCTCCTGTCCTAGGCAAGTACCCTACGGGTGAGTTATACCTCCAGTCAAACGAAAGGGAGGTTTGTGTAAGAGCAGTTATATACTGGCAAGTATTTTAAAGTGGAGGGCACAGCTATTTATATGTAATTCTCGTCTCGACCACAAAGCAACTATGAGACCTTAAATGTACTTTCATAGTAAGTTGTACGTAAAAAATTCTCATTTCCCCTCTAACCATAAGAGAAAACCTATGGGGCTGGAGATAAGGCCCAGCAGTAAAGAACACTTACCGCTCTTGCAGGGGGCCCGAGTGCCATTCCCTGAATCCACCTTAAAGCTCACACCCTTTCTAACTCCAGTTCCAGGAGATGCCATGCATCTTCCAGCCTCCTAGGGCATGCCATGTGTATGGTGCACTTACATCCATGTACGCAAATCACTCACACACATAAACTATAAATAAACATTTAAAAATCGTACAGAAAACAATTTATGCTGATTAAGGAAAACTTAGAAAATCCCCAAAGTAAAGTTTTGTTTTTTGTTTTTTTGTTTTTTTGTTTTTTTTTTTTTTAAAAACTGGTCATTAAAGCCATCCCCCAGATAATTGATGTTAACATTTTTAGGTGATTTCTTGCAAAATAGACATTATTAAGCAGCTCTTTCTGCCTGTACCCAAAGGCTTAGAGGAAAGCAGACACCCGGGCCAGTGGGAAGAGTTGCTGCTTTACACTGTTAATGCTCTGCAGTTTGTTCTTATTAGTCATTTGTTTTGAACATCTTGTTATCTAGACCCACACTGCCCTGGAACCCACAGAGATCCGCCTGCCTCTGACTCCTGAGTGTGGGATTAAAGGCGTGTCACTTGGCACTCTTCGTACCTTGCCTTACGCTGTTTCCTGTTGCTATAAATGCATACACAAGCCTGGGCAATCAATGAGTAGAGATTTGTTCCTGGTTCTTAGGGCTCATGCTGGCCTTTGTGTTCAACTCAGCACAGGGCCCCTGGGGCCAAGAGGGATCTGTGTAAGACTCAGACTTTCAGACTCACAAAATAGCCTGTGTCCACTGGTCCAGAATGGATCCCTCAGCCTGGTCAGCTCTTTTGTTTAACATTACAAAGTCCATTATTTTTATGTTTATTTATTGACTGGGGAGGGAAATGCATGCTGTGGTGTATGTGTGGATATCTGAGAATGTCTTGTGGGAATTGGTTCTGTCTTTCCATTGTGGCTTCTGTAGCTTAACCATGGGTTGTCATGCCTAGTGGTTAGTGCCAGAGCCACCTTGCTGCCCAAGGTTCCTATTCAACTCCTAAAGGTCCATTTGGCCCCACCTCTTTATACCTCATAATGACAATTAGATCTTCTATGAGTTTTTCTGGGCCTAGAAGAGTTGTTTTCTCTGAAAACGACATAAGGGTAAATATTACTGTATCCAAGTACCCCTTTTGATTTTCTGACTGTCTGTGCAGTGCTGAGAACCCTTGGGGTTGGTCACCTGCCTTGTTGATGTCCAGGCATCTCCAGGAATAAGTGGTCCCAAGTTGATTCTCACTGATGGTGTGGGCTGTGGCCTCCACGTGGATTTACTAATAACTCCCCCTTTCGTGTGTGATTTCAGTGCTGGGTATGTAAAGCATAAGAGATTCTGAAAAGCCAAGTCAAATTCAGGGCTAAGACACGGTCATGAGGCTGAAGGTTACATGGTTCTCCTGGTGAAGGAGACCAGCCGGCTGCTCCTCCCAGAAGCTCTGTCAGGGTCACAGGACTTGGGATCTTAGCAGCAGACTACAGGCCCCAAGCAGACTGAAAGGCCCTCTGCAGGCAGGAATCCACAGGAATGCCTGCCTTATTTCTGGGGACAGGACGCTCAGTTTTAAGTTTTGATTACAGTCAGATTTAACAGTGTAGCTATGTTTTCCAAACTTCGTTAGTAGGTCTTGCTTGTGGAAGCATGTGTGTATCTATGTGTTCATGTACATGTGGGTGTGTATATGCACACGTATCCTGTTTATATTTTACATTTGATATCATGCATAAACTTCCAGGAGTTCACAAAAGTTTTATCTTCCTCCATCTGACTTTATTCCTGTTCCTTACTACAGTCTCCCTGTGTTATAAACAGAAATTTCCGATGTTTCTGCCACTTCCCATTTTTTTTTTTTTCTACTCTGGAGACTCTGAGAATTTGAACTAAGAGATGGTGCTGGACTCGTTGCTGGACTCGGGCTGCGTGCTGGACTTGTTGCTGGACTTGGGCTGTGTGCTCGACTCGTTGCTGAACTCAGGCTGTGATGGCTGACCTGTGATTCAGAGCTGATAGCTCAGATCATGACTGGTTGTGTGAGTCTGAGATTCAAATCCACATTCTTACCAGACAGGATCCCAGCGTGAAGGGGAAGTGGACACAGCCCCGCCCCTAACCAAGAAGACATTTGCAATTAATCCTGGCTGGGAAGAGGAAAATCAGTTTTCTCCACTGTTGGATATCTCCATCACACTCAAGGGCAAGAGGAGTCAGGCAACACAAAACAGCCTTCGTGGTGTGCGTGTGTGCGTGTGTGTGTGTGTGTGTGTGTGTGTGTGTGTGTGCGCGCGTGTGCATGTGCGCACATGTGTGCTTTTTGGTTAATGTTTTTTTGCTTGCTTTTGCTTTTCATCTGAGGGATGAAGAGGGAGAGAGAATCGGGTGGGTAGGGATGTGGAAATTTTGAGGAGTTGGGGAGGGGAAGAGTAGTATCAAAGCAGATTCTATGAAAACAATTGAAAAAACAAATATATAAAAGTAATTGAGCCTACTTGCAAGTTCATCTTCGTAAGACTGTGAACATAATGTGTGCACTACTCTGAGACACCAAACATAAGCCCCAAAGAGTGAAGTTTCTTTCAAAAAAATGGGAAGAAAAACTATATTCTTCCACCTGTCAAATGAGATTAACAATCCACTATCTAAGTGTTTGCAAACAATTGGCTCTTTGCCGAAAAACTTCAGGGTAAAGTGCAAAAGTTTTTCTTTGTTTTGTTTTGTTTTGTTTTTCCTAGACAGGCTTTCTCTGTGTACTTAGTCCTGGCTGTCCTGGAACTCACCCTGTAGCCCAGGTTGGCCTTGAATTGAGATCTGCCTGCCTCTGCCTCCCAATGCTGCCATTTGGTATAAAGGTATGTGCTACCGCGCCCAGCTCATAATGCAAAGATTTTAATGCAAGACGCAACACTGATTTGTGTTTGTTCTCTACGGCCTGGAGCATGCTGGGTAAGTGCTTTGCTGTTAAGCTGCACATGCAGCCCCTGACATCCTGAGCACTTAGTATGTACCCTAAAAGCACAAGCTCACTGGTACCCATTAATGGCGTAAGAAAGACATGGCTGGTCTGCAGAGACACAGAGAAGCAAAGTAAGCAGTCCCTTGGTTGTCCCATTAGTTAATGACAGACAGGGAGTCAAGCCCTCGATGCTGGAGTCCTATCACTAAGTGCTCACCCGCTATGAGATTGTTTCCTGTTTCTTTCTGATTGTGTCCTTCCTGGCTCAGGAACTCTGAGTGGCTCAAGAAGCCTGAAGCAGTGACTGCAGAAGCCTTTGGCTCAGGATTGGGGGACCCCGTAGCTTCCCATCTCCCTGCTGTTTTCATTAAACTCTCCTTGCACCTGTGTGATGGTTTAAAAAAAAAAAAGGTCAACAAGACGTGATTTGGGGTCACCACGGAAACAAATATCTGGGCCTGCCTGTCTGTGAGGGATTTTCTAGATTGGGTTAGTTTGAGGTGAAAAGACCAAGTCGAAATATGGGTAGCACCATTCCATAAGCTGTAGTCCCAGGCTGAACAGGAAAGAGTGAATGGAGAATAGGCATTCACCCCTCTCAGCCTTGACTGTGGGTGAAGGGTGACCGGCTTCTTCCAGGTCCTGATTCCATGACTGTCCTGGCAAAGGTACTGAACTGCTTGTGAGCCGACCCCTCTTCCTTGCTTCCTCGAGTTGCTTTTGTTAGGCTTTTTCTCCCAACAACCAAAGAAAAATAACTGACAACTGTCCTGTGCTTCCTAGGAACTGGTCAGCTGTGCTCCCCATCAGCGCTTGTACATTCTTTATGTGTGTGGGGGTATTGCTCTAAAGTGTGTGTGTGTGTGCACGCGCATACACACATGCACACATAAGCACTTGTGTGTGGGAGCCACAGGCTGATGTCAATCATCTTCCTCAATTACTTAGCACTTTTTCCCCCCCCTAAAGGGTCTCTTATTGAATGCGGGGTTTACTGATCCAGCTAGACGGTATGGCCAGTAAGCCTCAGGGATCCTCCTGGCTCTGAATCCCCAGCGCTGGGATTATAGGCAAACATCTGTGTTTCCAACTGTGGTGTCCTGTTCTACGAATTTGGTTCCTTGCCTTGCAAGCACTTTACCAGCTGAGCCGTCACCCCGGCCAGCATTTGATCATTTTTGGTCCCAAATCCTCTTTTCACTTTTACACACATCATCTTTCAAGGTCTCTTCAAGGTCCTGTCCCCTTAGTATCCGGAACTGCAGCTGCCCAGGCTCCCCCAACCCTCCTCCCCAACCCCCCCAATTCTTTGTGTGCCTCTGTCTGTTCTGCTAACTCTTCCTTACCCATCATACTCAATGGGGTGCCCCCAGGACTGCGATGTGCCCCCAGATTTCCCATCTCATAGAACTTTTAAATCGCACTAAAACTTATTTGTTATTTTTTTTAAAAAAATGTTTGTGTATTACTGTTTTGCTTGCCTAAATGTCTGTGTGAGGCTGTTGGATTCCACGGGACTGGAGTTACAGACGGTTCTTAGATACCATCAAGTGCTTGGAATTGAACCTAGGTCCTCTGGAAGAGCAGCCAGTGCTTCTAACCACTAGACCATCTCTCCAGTCCTAAAATTTACCCAGAACCTGGGGAGGCACTGTGACTGAAGATGAAGCCAGCGCTCAAGAAGTATACACAGGGGATTCCCAGGGAAAGCTTGTTTATTTAGATTAGCTGAATCAGCAAGTTCAGGATGCAATGAGAGAGATATTCAAGCAACCTCTGGTCTCCACACACAAGCACTTTAGAGTGTGTGTGTGCACACACATACACATGTATGTACATGTGTGCCAATACACAGATGAACACACACCCAAGCCTGAACACTGCAGAATATATATCTTAAAAGCTAAATCTACCATTAAGGCCTCTCTGCTTGCCCAAAGGGGACCATGATTAAGAATTCAAAGTAAATCATTCACGTTTCTATTTTTGTATTGTGTATATATATGGCTTTGTAATGATTTTTTATTTTAATAGGATTTCTTTTTTCCTCCCTTTTTCCCTTCCTTTCTTCCTTCCCCTCTTTCTTTATCTCTCCTTTTGTTTCTCTGAACCCTGGGCTTTCCTGATGCTTCTTTAGCATGTGCTAGACCATTGAAATAATGCTCCTAAGCCAGCTATATTCTTCGTTGGCAGGGACATGGTATAAGAATGTATGCATGTGCCAGTGTTGACCTGTCTAACCCCTTAAAAGATTCCATTTCTCACCATGGTGAACAATGCTTCTGTGAATACTCATAGACACTGTTTGAATATGCAAATATCTTTGTATTTATTCAGCCATGACTTCCTTTAGGACATCCCCTTCAACATCTTCTTGTAGATGAAGTGGAAAATACAATGACCAGAACTGAGGGGAGGGACCTTGCATTCTGTCCTGAGCACTTTGTAAGGCTTCTTACATGTCAGAGTAGCTTAGGGGGAGGATGCCAGACACTGGCATCTATGCTAAACTCTGTACCTGGGCTTCACATCTTTGTACTGTTAATAGCCATCTCAACAAAAACTGGAGGGAGTAATTGTTCCTGAACTCAGGGTCATTGTAATTGAATTGGGGTATGTACATATACATATATATGTGTGTGTATGTATCAATATGTGCTACGCACACTCGTCTACTCCAGTCACATCCAAAATATCGGGGATAAAATCCTGATAAAGGATAAGAGGCAAATAGAACCTGAAAAGGAGATCTGTGCCTCCTGGATTTCAGACAGTCGCTGGTATCCCCTAACTCAGACGTGTTCCAGATTAGTCTCTCCAATCATCAACGTGGCCTCATATTTAGGCATAAAGGTACCCCAAGAAATGATTCGTAAATGGTTAAGATTGGGCATTGTCTCCTGGCTGACACAATGTTTCCATCTATCCTAGTTTAATACCAAGCTGTCCATAGCTTGCAATTGCTCTCAAAGTAAGGGTTTCCCTCACTCAAGGACATTAGCTAAAAGTGTGAGGTCGGAACTCCTCACTGCCTGCCCCCAGGCTAGAACCAGAGAATTAGCAGGAAATGATAGATTGAAATCTCCTGGTCATTGCTTCCAGCAGAACCAGAGAATTAGCCTAGGAATATCAAAATACCTCAACAGGGAGGGCTCCACTCCTCTTCCTCCTGCTTCACATCTAGCTACCAGACCCTGCTGACCTTGGTGTGGGGGTCACCTGCCTAGGTGATTTCAGTCTTGCATCCCCTGCTGTAACCCCCACCTGCCTATGTGACTCTGACATCTGCCCTGTTTGCTGTATGGTATTTAAGCCTGATTCTCACCTTGCACAAATACATTCAGATTCACCACTCCCTTGTGTCTTGAGTCTGTTTGTCATCCGCCGACTTATTGCCCACCTGACCAGAATTCTCATCCCGTGGAAATTGGGGTCCCCGCAACGAACCCGGTCCGAGGCAGATATGTATGTATATCAATTATCGGTAAGTGCCTAGAAAAGAAAAAAATAGAATGTATTTGGAAAGGAAAATGATAACTAGTTCAAAAACCGAGCAGAGTAATAGTAGTTTGAGTAATCCTAGAATTGGATGGTGCGGTACTCTTTGGCATTCTGCTATTAAAACAAGTAATGACTGCCTAGAAAAATGGCTGCCGACTCCTGGAGGTGTACTTCCTGGCCCCAAAGCAGTTTATCTCTGGGCAAAACTCACCGTTTTGAAGAGAACCAAGTGAATTGACTTTGGCCTCATCAAGTGGCCCCAGCTGCAGCTCAATAGCTTGATAACAGGAACCTCTGAGGGCAGAGACTAACACGGTTCCCTGGAGGGAACACTGGCTCACCACTCCGTGTCATTAGCCTCTCTAGGTCACCAGCCATTAGCTTTGAAAATAGAAAGTACAGAACGAAACAGCTGCGTTCGACAGAGGGCTCCTTAGATGCTTAGGTCCTGGCTAGATCTCTCACTATCAGGGGACGTTTCTCTATTCTAGGAGCAGTTAAGCCCTGTATTCTGGAGCCAATTGGGACCAAAAACTAGCCGTAAAATCTTCATCAGATTTTGGAACTTTATGTGGCTCTGATCTGAGGAGGCGCCTGAAATGGTGTTTGGTGTTTTTCTCCCTACAGGTGAGACTTGCATCGTTGATTTAGTGAGGTGGGACAAAGTGGATGCATAAAGTCAAGACAAGGACAATATTTCAAAATGAGTTTATCAAGAGATGCCAAAGGCACGAGAGGCTGGATACAAAAGCCACCATCGGGTGATTTCCCTCATGTGAAATGTCCCAAGTATGCAGACTTGGTGGAGAGCAAATTAGTGCTTACTCAAGGCTGGAAGAGAGGCGAGGAAGAAAATTGTCTGAAACTGTACAGCGGCTGTAAGTGAGCAACACACCGATGACACCACGTGTGCGCTTGGTTAAAACACTGCCATGTCTGGTATGTGTATTTTTTTGAGACAGACAGACAGACAGACAGACAGACGACAGCAAGTTGAGTTGAAGCCCTGATCCAAGGTGCTTGTTAGAGGATGTGGAGGGGTTACCCGAGAAGCATGGGAAACCAGGATGCTAGAAGGGGTTTCCGTGCAGAAATTATCATCTAGTCCCTGCTGGGGACACGGAGGCAGCAGGAATGGGGCTCCCGGTGAAGCCTGAGCCTTCCTCAGCTCCCAGTCTGGCTCTCCCCCAGGAGGTAAAGCTGAGCTCAACTGTGCTTAGGGTCACTCAGAGCTCACAGATGTACAGCTTACAGTCCCTGAGAATCACGATCTGTCACAGAGGCTCTTCTGGTTCTCTGGAATATTGAAGGTGGATTCCCTGGCCATCCAGAAGGGTTCATACAGGCTCCCGGCTTGTCTATGGTGGAAACTGAGGCCTTTGGCGTCTCTGCCTCCCAGGCAGCCAGTACAGTAGTGCTCAGAAAATATTTGTGGGTCTGTGACTGGGTGAGTCAGGCAGGCCCCACAGGAGCAGTTTTATGGGTTTTAATAGGAACCATACTGTGAAATCTGATGCTCCACAGCACTGCTGCTAAGCTATCATTCCCAGTGGGAGTTTTGGGCATCACTCATTCAGCAAATTCGACCGGAGCTGATGGTTTATAGCAGCCTCCATTTTACGGTAAAAATGACCATCTCGTTAAAAATAAAATTACATAGCACCTTTGTGTAAAAAAGAAACCCTGCAAGAATTGACTCATTTGACCCAGATATAGACACTGAGGCACTGAGCGGGGTCACAGGTCACCAGCTGCCTAAGGACTTGGAGTAATGCTCCTTGAAGCCCAACGCAGGGCAAGAGACCTCCACGAACGTGCAAAATTGACGTTGATGGTGTTTATTTCAAGGGAAATGGCTGCCCCCCCCCCACCTCGTGTCTTTTCCTTCCTCATTCAGAGCAAAATGTTCTAAAGCAAACGTCTATTTTTTTTTTGTTTCACACCTGAGCGAACTGGGCGGCTTATTTTCGCTTTGGCTATCAAAATAGAAGAGGAAGCGCCTGCGGTTTCATCCGTGGAGCTTTCGGGGCGTGTGCTGCAGGCGGCCCCGCCTTCCTGCCGGCTCACCTGGCTGCGGTCCTCAGCCCCCAGGTTGTGCTACCAGGCGGCCTTTGCCTAGCACCGTACTTCCCACCCTCGAATCCAGGCCTGGTCCTGCAGAGCCTCCTGGGGCGAGTTTCTCACTACTCCCTCCGAGGACCTTGGACCCACACGGCTGACATCAGCATCCCACCCCCACGTCCCGCCCCCAAAGCCGCATCTCTCGGTGCTCGGTCCTTGGGCTGACAGTTTTACGGTAAAATTGAGTCCACTACATTTAGGTCTCGCCTGTGGTCCGCCTGGCTTTACTTAGATTTAAATGGCAATGTCTCCATAAGGGAGGCCTGCGTTAGACCGGACAGACCTGCCTTCTACTGACTGGGGACCCAGAGCAAGTTACCTAATGTCTTGGAGTCTCGGTTTCCTCATCGGCCCGGGCACGGGATTAATACCTATGGGTTGCTGTGTGGCTGAAGAGCGAGGGTGCAGGAGTTCTGTCTGTTCACCCTAGGCTGTACCTATCGAATCCAGCTTCTGTTTCCCACTTCTCTCCGTGCTCGGAGAAGGGCCAGGCAAGGTGGGTCAGGGCGTAGGCGACCCTCTGGGCTCCCGGGATGCACTGCAGACCACAGGGAGCGATGCGCTCCGCTCTCCACCCCTAAACTCAACGCCGCCTCGCCCTCCGGGCAGCCACGGCTTGGGCCGGCTGCCCCGTGCGGAGAGTAGGCTCGGGACGTGACGGTCGGTCGAGCACCCCAGCGGCGGACACCTGCTGCAGCCTGGTTACATCCCACCAGCCCCCTCCTCCCGCCACCCCCGCTGCTGTCCCCTCGAGGTCTCCGCACCCCTTCTCCTCCCCCCTGGAGGCCCGAGGAGCATTGTACTCACATCCGGGGCTGGGTTTTGCTTTAATGCGAAACGTAATTAACCCGGAAAAAAGAGTCGAGAGACGGCCTTGGAGGACAGCTGAGGATAGGGGAGAAGGGTGCAGGCAGGACAGGCGGGAGACGAAGCCCCGAGGCGCAGAGCCCTGGGACCCGATGCGACCCTTGCTGCGCAGAGCGCGGTGAGTCGGGCGGAGAGGCGCACGGCGCAAGGGCCGGGGCGCGGCAGGCAGAGGGGAGCAGGGCGCCTGGGCTTGCTTGGTGGCGCCAGTCCGGGTGGTGGACGGCGACCGGAGGTGGCCCATGGGCCAACTTCCTAGCTCCCAGGAAAGCCCCAAGTGCAGCTCCTCCACCCCCCACCCCAGGGCACTGGCGCCTCCATGGTGACCAAGGTCGCCACCGCCAGGGGTCGGGCTGTGGGGTGGGGCGTGTGGGGGCGGCGTCCTGCGAAGCTGCAGATTCTCACGTTTGCAGAGGCGAAACTTCTCCGCGGTTCAAGCACAGGGGTGGTAGCCCCTCAAGGACTGCCCGGGCAGCGGGTAGGGGAGGAGCGCAAAGAACGTCCCAGGCAAGTCCCTCGGGCACGAGTCGGGTGCTGGAGCCTCTTCCTTCTCCTTCTCACTTCTTTTTGACTTGGCGGGCCTAGAATGCTACCCCGGGGAGACTCCTCCTTTCGTCCGCTCCCGCCATGGGCTTCTGGGATTCCTGGCAATGGAGGTGACTTGGTGGAAAACGTAGGTCGGTGCCAGGTTAGGTAACCCTTTCGAGGGGAAGCTTGCCTTCTGTCCCCTTTAACGTCTGCGCTTCCCTGTTCTGCTCAACCACGGAGACTATGCCGTTAAAATTTAGAAGGGAAAGAAGAGAAGAAAGGGATGGGGGCAGGTCGTGTGGGACGGGAAAAAAAAAAGTATCAGGGGATGACCAGGGCACCCTTGTTCACCTTCTGCCCTGGGCAGCCCTGCCCAAGTCTTTCACCTTTAAGGCTTCCTTCCTTCATGAGCATCTTCCGTTTGTAAGTCCTTCTGTCCCCAATTGGACTCAATTGAGAGTTTTTCAGAGGAGATTAAACGCCAGAGAAGGAGCAGGGGAGACCGAGAACCAGTTGTGGCTCCTGGGAGCATTTGGCTTTGCAGTAGGGGCTGAAGTTCCAAAATTGTGCTAGTGTTCTTAATGTCCTTGATTAGCTGTCCCCCCCCTCCCCCGCTCTTTCTTTCTTTGTTGCCTCCCTCCCACCCCCACCCCAGGAGAGGAGTACAAAGCTTTCGGCAACAGCTTAAGCAAAAGACACACGGGGAGGGTAGGAGCTTTGTCTTCAACTTGGTTGCATCTAGTAACTTGCTAATAATAATAACTTGGTACTAAGAACGTACTAAGTTAGCAATGGGCCAGCAGCTCAGGCGTCTTTATGGAGTTGTCAAGACTAGTGAAGGACCCTGGCTATGAGGAGTGCCTAGAACCTCAAGCTGGAGCCCCTGGTGTTTGGAGAAGCCAGAGGAGGGTTTTTGAATCGTAATCAGCGGGGGGTGGGGTGGGGGGGTGGGGGGCAGAGTTTTGCTTTCCTTGGGTGCTGCCTGAGCCAGTGTTCTAGCAAGAGTAAAGTTTGTTGAGCAAATGAATAGAAGCCATCACCTAATGCTGGGGCCTCGGGTTGGGTCAAGGCACTTTTCTCTAGCTGCTGTCTTTAGACTGATGAGTCCTTTGGCTGTATCCGCAGACGACTTTTTACAGGTTACCAGTACCTTGGTGGAGCTTTAGCTGGCTTACCACCTCATAGCTGCCTTGTCCACCTCATAGCCAGCGAATTTCTACAGGAGATCGATTTGGGAACTGCCTGCTGTTCGGTGGAGAGTGACTGACAGCACACCCTTCTCTTCCCTTACATTATTAGTGCTTGCTGCTTCTCCCTTACGCGAAAGGAAGTAGAGCCTGCACCCTCCCTCTTGTCATTCACGGTGAGCTGAACTCGGATCCCTGCTGATTGGGGTTTTACTGGGGGACACAATCAATCCTGAACACACACAGGGTTTGCTTGTTGGCTGCTGCTGAAGCGAATCTGCAAATTCGGGGAAAGGGGCAGCAGAGTGTATTTCAGTGACAGAGAGCTTGCCTTGCAAGCCCCCTCGCCCCACCCACCTGCCCTCCAGCCCCAGAGGGGGTGAGGGAGGGAGACAAGTGTTAGCTGGTCCGTCAAACCCCAGGAGAGCAGTACTGCACTTCCTCCCAGGTGTGTACTAGAACACTAGACAGACCAAGAAGCAGGAGCATGGCCATGTGTGCATCCCGCTGCTATGTCTTTGGTTTCCTGTCCTGATACAGGTGCACCTCTGGGTGATGTCCCTGTTGCAGGCTGGCTGGGTCAGATTGAACTGGATGTAGACCGCTGTTGCTTTTGGGGGTCTCGGAAAGCAAGGAGGCTTTCTTTCTTCTGTCCGCTCCAGGGGCTTGGTTGCTAGGGCTTTGGGTTGGGCACAGTGTGGGGCCCTTGTGAGGTCTCTCCCCCACGAAGAGTTTGGGCAGTCTTACTTTCGCTTTCTTGTCTGTCTTGGTTAAGCTGGATAGGACTCAGCAATCTAATCTGCGAGGCTTTGGAGAGGAAGGAAGCAGAACAAACATTATTACAGTGTGACAGGCTGTGGGGAGAGAAAAACCCCTGCCCTGCCCAGCAGAAGCCCCTTATCAAGAAAAAGGGTTGGCTAGACTGGGAAGATGAGCACCATCCTTTGGGGGATTGTATCCGGAAGACCTTTGATCCAAATCTTGGCTCCCAGAATCTCACAAAACCCATGCTTTCCCCCGAACACACAGGTTTAAACAATCCCTTTTGTCTGGTGTTTACTGGTTAGCAGTTAAGAATTTCCAACACATTATTTATTTAATTCCTCAGAGCGATTGTCTCTATTGCACATGAGGAAACAGGTCCCGGAGAGTCCAGCGGTTTGTCCATGTTTGGACCCAGGTTCTCTTCACTCTAAACCCTTTAAAGCTTCCTGGGCTGTGAGGATGAGTGACTGAAGTGGCCTATTCTTTTTTCCCTTTCTCTCTCTCTCTTGCAAAAGTTTGAAAATACACATATTGATCCTTGTCACCTGCTTATCTAAGCCTCACCACACCCAGCCTTTCTTCCTTCCCTAAATCTAGAGACAGGCCACAGTGTACACTTTGCAGAAGGGCAGCCGAGAGAGGAAACTGTAATGGGGCTTCCTTTTCACGTGCAGTCCCTGAGGAGCTGCCAGGAGGAAGCCCCCGCAGTGAGCCCGTTGCTTCGTGTCTTCTGAGTAGGGGGGCTTTCAGGTTCTGAGCACTGTGGAGCTCAGCTTCTCTGGGCTATTTATATCCCAGATGTGGCTGTCTGCCTGCCTGCCTGCCTAAGGACCTTTCTGGGAAGGTGATGTGATGAGCCTTTATTTCTTGCCTGTGGCCCTTCCGACTGCATTTTCTCTCGATGTAGTTGAGAGGAGAGGTCCGGAAGATTTTAAATAGCTCATTGGTGTTGCCTTCTTTTGTCTTCCTTCCAATGTTCTTTTCCTTTAAAATTTTCTTCCCTGACTTTGTGTCTTCCTCCTCCCCCAAATCCTGGGATCCAGAGGAGGTCAGGCTGTCTGAGGGTCGAAGTGGCACTCTTTCTGAACCTCCCCATTCCTGAAGATGTTTGCATTCCTCACCCAGGCTTCCGCTGGGGACACAGGACCCGGGTCGGTACATTCCCTTCTCTTGAGGGTTACTCCTCCTCCATCCACAGTTTGGAATTTGCTCTGGTGACCATTGCAATATTCGAGGATACTGTAGCTAGATTCTGGAAACTCATGCTGGGACATTTCCCAGGCTTGGCTCTGTGTGACCAGGCTAAGGAATCTCTCTGGAGTGGCTGTGCTGTGTGCTCTTGTTTTCCCAGGGCTGTTAGCATTGAGGCTTTGCAGATCTGTGGGCACACTGCGTATGAAGTAGGCATGAACTCGGCTGCTGCTCTTACCTCCACACCCAGGTCTCGTCTGAGACCTCTGATGTCATTTCCTATACACTTTCTTCTCATGTGTTTAGCAGATCCAGGTCAGAGTCTTCGCTCCTGTGGCTAGGGCTGTCTCTCCAGATCTTCTGCTCTTGAACGGCAACAAGGGAAGACAAATCCACAACTACCAACTAAGCTCTTACTAGGTCATAATTCTAGAAAGTTTCTGTCTTCTTAACATGCACTAATGTGAAAGAAATCTCTAAACATGAACAAAAAAAGAATCTTAGAAAATGCATTTTCTTACTAAAACATTTTAAATGTGTGGTGTGTGTGTGTGTTTATACAGACCCTTGTGTATACATACCCAAGGAGGGCAGAAGAAGCTGTTGATCCTCTGTAACTGGAGTTACAGATGGTTGTGAGCTACCCTTTGTGGGTGCTAAGAATCAAACTCTGGTCTTTTGTAAGAGCAACTAGCACTTTTAACTGCGGAGCCATCTCTCTAGTCCCAAAGAGATCATTTTTGAACTGGGATTATAATATATTATTTTATAGATTTGTCTTGTAAGATGGACAATACCACTCAGGGCAGGGTTTCTGTTTACTACATTCTCTCTACTCTACTGACCTTATACACATCAGAATAGGCCAGCAAATGAATCTTTCTTATTGCAAACCACATTAACTACCTCAGGAATCAAGGAGCTAATACAGGCAAATGCCAGCATTTCTTCCCTTGTTGTGTGTGGGGTGTGTGTGGTAAGTGGTGTGTGTGTGGTGTGTGTTGTGTGTGGGGGTGTGTGGGGGGAGGGGTGCTCTGTACATGCTTGGTAAGGATTCTACATCTGAGATACACTCTGGCCCAAACCACAACTTTTTTGTTGTCATTGTTGAGAATTTTATTCATGCATATGTGTTTTGTTTTTATCAACTCCATTCCCTATTGCCTTTCCTTTAATTCCCCCGCCTCTCTCCCATCCCTGCCCCCATCACTTCATGCCCTCTACATGTCCGTGAATGTAGAGCCCTTTACTGGAGCACGGGTTAGCCTTTCAGTTATGGTTACTTCCATACGATTCATGCTATGAATGAGTAGTTACAGAAGTAGGCGTATCTTAGCAGACCAGCCACTGCTGTAGCGAGCAGGGGTCACACCAAGTAAGACTGTTGGCTACTTTTCTAGCAACAATGGAACCTTAGGACACTGTGAAGGTTAGCCAGCAGGGATGCAGCTTCCAGGTCAGTACCAGCTTGATTTCTCCACGTTCTATGACTCAGGCCCATGGTCTTTTTAAGCAATAGGGTTGAACCATCAAGTTCTGGAGTACGACAAAGAGCGTCAGCAATGGCTTGTAATGTTTAGAAGCCTATAGGGACCTTATTGACCAACAACTCAAAAAGCGGTAACCTTCACCTGATTTATTTATTTATTTATTTAGCTATACTATGGTGTCTGAGAGAGGTATTATCTCTCTGTTATAGGGATGTTTGTTTTAAACTCTGTGTGTGTGTGTGTGTGTGTGTGTGTGTGTGTGTGTGTGTGTGTGTCTGAGGGGGTGCGTACATGTGTATTTTAGGAAACTTCTTTTAGTCCTGGCCAACTGCAGCTTGCATCATCTAATAACTCTCTAGTTTTGTTTCTTTCGAGATGATGTCTCATGTAGCCCAGGCTGGCCTCAAACTCAATATATAGTAGAGGATGACTTTGAGTTTCTGATCCTCCTGACTCTACCTCCTGAGTGCTGGGATTTCAGTTGTGCCCCTTCATGCCCAGTTCGTGTGGGGTAGGGGCTCCACAGTAGGTAAGTAGTCAACGAACTGAGCAGCGTGTCTATAAAATCCTACTCAGAGTGCTGAATTGGCTGCCCACCTTTTCTTTTACTTGTTCAGCTGAATATTTAATTAATGATTTTTAGATTTATTTATTTATGTACGTATATGAATGTTTTTGCTTGTGCACCTGTGGGAGTCCCTAGAACTAGGGTTATGCATGACTGTAAGTGGCCATGTGTCTAAGTCAGGGTTTCTATTGCTGTGAAGAGACATCATGACCATGGTAGCTCTTATATGGCAGATCAGTTTATTGAGGCTGGCTTACAGTTTCAAAGGTTTAGTTCAGAATTGAACATGGTGGGCCGCGGCAGTGTGTAGGAAGACATGGTGCTGGAGAAGGAGCTGAGATCTTGATCTATAGGAAGCAGGAGTCTGTGAGCCACACTGGCCATAGCTTGAACATATGTGACCTTAAAACCTGCCCCGACAGTGACACACTTTTTCCAACAAGGCCACACCGAACAGTGCCACTTCCTATGGGCCAAGCATTCAACACAGGAGTCCATGGGGCCACTCCTATTCAAACCACTATACCATGTCGGTGCTGGTAACCAAGTCCTCTGAAAGAGGAACACGTATTCTTAACCCCTGAGCAAGCCTTCCAGCCCTAGTTTATTTGATTTTAAAGTGAATCTGTTAGCCAGGTTGGCCCTAAACTCCTGCATCAGTCCTCAGTGTCCCTAGCAGATAAGACGGCAGGTATACATCATCATGCCTCGGCAGTTTTTATTTTATTATATTTTTGGGTTTTTTGAGGCAAGGTTTCATATAGCCCAGGCTGGCCTCAAACTTACTATGTAGCTGAGGATGACCTTGGTCTTCCAGCCTCTACCTCCAAGTTCTGGGATGCTAGGCATGCACCACCATTTATTTTGTTATATTTTTATCATTGTAATTTGTGTGTGTACGCATGTAGATGCATGTGTGTGAGTACACGTATGGAGGTTAGAAGACAATCTCAGGCACCAGGATTCTTCAGGTGCCTTCCATCCTTCCGTCTTGTGTTTGAGACAGGGTCTCTTGATGTCTAGAACTTTGCAGAGTAAGCCAGGCTAGCTGGTCTGCGAGTGCATGGGCATCACCCACCCCCTGCCCCCCATCTCCACTCCATCCGAGTTGTGATTATGAGTGAACAGCTCCACATCCGATTTTTCTCTGGTTCTCATAACAACAACAGGCCACCAGAAGAACCGTCATTTTTCCTTGTTAAAACCTTGGAAAGGGCTGGGGAGATTTTTATGTGGATCTTGAACTCAAGTATTCAATACTTGTGAGACAAGTGCTGTTAACCACTAAACCATACCCTCACCTTTACCCATTTGTCAACTCCACCCATGTTTCATGTGTGTGTTGTATGTGTGTTACATGTGTGTGTGTTTCATGTGTATGTCCTGGGTGTGTGTGTGTTGAATGTGTGTATATGTTGCATTGGTCATGGGTGTGTGTGTATTACGTATGTATGTTTCATGTGTGTGGGTTATGGGTGTGTATGCTGCATGTGTGTGTTGAATATGTGTGTGTTACATGTGCCATGGGTATGTGTATGTGTGTTGGGTGTGTGTGTGTTGGGTGTGTGTGTGTTACATGGCTTATAGGTGTGTATGTATGTGTTGGGTGTGTGTGTTACATGTGTGTATTGGGTATTGGATCATATGCGTGTATATGTGCTGTGTGTGTTGCATGTGTGTGTACTGGGTATGTATGTGTTGAATGTGTGTGCATGTTGCATGGATCATGGGTGTGAGTGTATGTGTTGGGTATGTGTGTTACATATGTGTGTGTTGGGTGTGTGTGTGTGTGTGTTGCATGTGAGTATATTGGGTATGTATGTGTTGAATGTGAGTGTGTGTGTGTTGCTCGGTGTGTGTGTGTGTTGCTCAGTGTGTGTGAAGACCAGAGGTCAATCTAAAGCCGTATGTCTCAGATTTTTATTTGTTTTCTTGTTATTTGGGGTGTGTGTTCATTTCTATGTTTTGTCACTTGCATGTTTGCCAGAAGTTCAGAATGGGTCTCTTCCCTATTGTTCTCTACCTTGTTTTTTTTGAGCTCTGTAGCCTGGAGCTCACTGTTTCAGCTAAGCTGGCTGGGCAGCAAGTCCCCAATATATGCTTGTCTGTCCCCACCCAACCCTGGGGCTTGGGTTGCAGATGTGAACTTACACACAAGTTGTGCATCAGTGCTGGGATCCAAATCATACTTACACGGCATGCGCTTTACCCACTGAGCCATCTCCCCAGTTCCACCCACTGGGCCATCTCCACAGCTCTACCCACTGGGCCATCTCCCCAGCTCTACCCACTGAGCCATCTCCCCAGTTCCACCCACTGGGCCATCTCCACAGCTCTACCCACTGGGCCATCTCCACAGCTCTACCCACTGGGCCATCTCCCCAGTTCTACCCACTGGGCCATCTCCATAGCTCTACCCACTGAGCCATCTCCACAGCTCTACCCACTGGGCCATCTCCACAGTTCTACCCACTGGGCCATCTCCACAGCTCTACCCACTGGGCCATCTCCCCAACTCTACCTTCTATTTTGAGACTGGGTCTCTTATAGGGACCTGGAGCTCACTAACTAGGTTGGTTGGCTGGGCAGGGAGCTGGGATATGCCTGCACCTCTTCGCCTTTGCTGGGACTAGAGGGTCACACCACCACATATTCTGCATTTTAAGGTTAGGAGATTGAGCTCATCTGCTTGTGCCATAAGGACTCTACTGTCTGAGCCATCTCCCCAGCCTGCTCCCAAGTTTTAAAAAGGAAAAGCCATTGTGTTTATGGTGGCTTTTTGAAGTTTTTGCTGTGAGTCAAGCCCAATGTGGCCTGGACCTCATAGCAATCCTCCTGTCTCAGTTGCCTAAGTGCTGGGAGTGCAGTCATGAGCCAGCACACATGACTTCCCTAGGATCTCTGACGAGGCTTCCCAGTTCCTCTCTTCAGAACGGCGGTCAGGTATGGATCAGATATTGTAGCATAAGCCTTAGTGTTTGGTTCGACCCAAGGACATGGACGCTCTTAAGGTGACTGCAGCACAAACCAACTGGGGGAAGAGGAGCCTCTAAGAGTCCTTGGAGTAGGAAACAAGAAACCCAACCAAAGGGTGGAGGGAGCCTGCCCTTACACGGGGGGTCTGGCCTTGGGTGAGCAAGATACCGATTTATGAGACTGGTGTCCACGAAGCACCGGAAAGCTACAGGAGAGCTGCATTTTAGCTGAGGTTGCACTTCTGCACTACAGGGGATGGAGAAGCTTGCATCCTGCTGCTAGCACGGTTCCCAGGATTACCCAGCTGTCGCCTCTAAGTAAATTAGCGCATAGTTATTATAGAACATGTAGACAGCTGTATACAAGACTGTATACACGCATGTGCACACACACACATACAGACACACATGCACACACACATACAGACACACATGCACACACACATACAGACACACATGCACACACACATACAGACACACATGCACACACACATACAGACACACATGCACACACACACACATGCACATACACACGTCTGCACATGCAACCACACCCACACATATAGATGGACACATGCATGTGCACACTCGTGCCTGCATGCACATACACACACACACACACACACACACACACACACACACACACACTCCCCAGGCCAGAAAAATTTACTTGAAGGCAGTGTTTTGTAAACAGTTGTTCAGTAACTTTAATATACTTGAGTGTCTCTGAATTGAATTATTTATTACTTGATCATCGGGCTGTTTAGGTTGTTCTCAACTATTTTGTTACAAGTTTGAATGCAGTTTTCATCTTTCTGCTTCTGCCTTTTTATTTGGATAAGAATCTTAAAACTAGAAATACTGGGTCAAAGAGCAGGAATATTTCTAGCTGTCTTGTTCCGTACTGCTAGAATGCTTTTCAGAAAGGTCCCAGGTGTATAAAAATCCTAGGACCTCCCACCTCCACCCGCCCAAGGGAGTGACATCAGTCTTCTGTGAGCTCAGCCTTCCTGACGCTTTGTCCACCCTCCAGGGTGTGGTCTACTTCCTTGAGGCTCTGTTGCATCTATCTCCACTAGGATCCAGGCCTATTAAAGTTCACAATTTCTGGGCTACCATATCTAGTGGTCGAAGAAATATTTTAGGGCAGGAGCCTCTGGGGGCCTCTCATTACAGAGTGTTATAGGCAGCCTTGGCCTATCACAAGTGTTTCTCACTGCCTAGAAAATCCTGGTCTGGAATTCCAGTTGAACGGGCAGTTAGCCTGCTCCCTGCTGCTGGAAGGAACCCAGGGAATTCACTTTCAGTGGATTCAGCAACCCAGGGAATTCACTTTCTCTAATTTTCACTTAAAACATTTTTAAATTAAATTAAATTATTTATTTTTAAATTCAGGGTTTCACTACGTAGCCCTGGCTGGCCAGGAATGAACTACATAGCCCAGACTGGCCATGAACTCAGAGATCTGCCTGATTCTGTCTCCCAACTCCTTGGATTAAAAGCATGTGCCATTTTTCTTGCTAACAAAATATATAACTTATTTTCATTTATTGCAATGCTTTAGAACTTAAATTCTACCCAGGACATCTGAATCATTATAGAATTGCCTGCTTACAGAGGCCTGCTGCTCTGTAGGCTGAGACAGGGGGTAGGTGGGGGTTGAGGGGCTGGGGGGGGTGGAAGTGAGTGGGGATTGGTCAAAAGCTTAAAATATATAAAATAAGAAAGAAATATGAGCATTCATCTTCACCAGTAATCATTATACATTTCAAACTAGGAATAATTCTCATGTAGTGAGAACTTCAGTACATGGAAGAGTACAGCCAGACACAGTGGTGTAGGCCCCTGATCACACAGGCCTTCGACCACAACAGAGGCAGGGGAGTCTCCATGCATTAGAATACAACATGCTTTTCATAGTGAGTTTCAACCCAGCCAGGTCTACATACTGAGAACTTCTCTAAAGAAAAGTCTAATGATGGTAAGATGAATTGTCAGTCGCAACAAAGATGTTTGGAGAGGAATTTTATAATAGGTCTCAATAATGCTAAATAATCACATAGCCTGTGTTCTAATCACATTACCCTAAAAAAAAAAAAAAGATCTATTTGCTTTTACTTTGTGTATATTAAAGTGTGTTTTATCCGCCTGTCTGTATGCACCGTGCGGTGCCTGGTGCCCGGATAGTTGGGAGCTGCCATGTCAGTGTTGGAAAGCACGAACAGCGAGCACTCTTGACCATGGACCATTTTTATATTCCCCATATTATTATCTTCAACATATCCTTTTTTCCATGTCAAAAAATGGAAAAAATATATATGGAATATATATATATATATATATGGAAAACATAAAACAGAAATAAAGTCTGGGTATTATTTATAATAGCAGAAATCTAGCTCTAGACTAATTTGTTTAGTACTAGAGAAATGGTTAAGTAAATCACACTTAATGTACCTACATTAATGTACAAAAACCATTAAAAACAGTGTTGATGAACAAGTGGGGTAGGTATAACAATGTTTCCATGTTCGAGTGTCCAGCCACTGCCTCCTTCCCACAGTCTTTTTTTTTTTTTTTATGGTTTTTGAGACAGGGTTTCTCTGTGTAGCCCTGGCTGTCCTGGAACTCACTTAGTAGACGAGGTTGACCTGGAACTCAGAAATCCGCCTGCCTCTGCCTCCCAAGTGCAGGGATTAAAGGCATGTGCCACCACCGCTCGGCATTTTTTTTTTCCTTCCCACAGTCTTGATGAGCTGCGTGACTCAGCTGCCTTAGGCATCTTGGGGACCCCCACCCACCCACCCCCAGTTTATTCTGGATGTTGTGTACAGAGCTCTGCTTCAGATCTTTCCTTCTGGTGCATGGAAGTCTCACACTATGGGTCTATGCGCATGGGCAGTCCCTCAACAGAAGCCGAGCTCTGGAGAAAGACGCCTTTCCCCACCCAGCCTGTCTTGAGGGAGAAGCAGGAACTGGTAAATCCTGCAGGCTGAAAAGGGGAACTCCGAAAGCCAGCATTCTTGGACACTACCCTGACCTGCTTGCCCTAAGCCAGTCAGCTTTGTTCGCTCGGGCAGCTGAGCTTTATTCTCTTGGACGTTACACTGGATAGCAGGGCATGGTGGCACAGGCATGGAATCCTAGGACTATGCTGAGGCAGGAGGATCATCAAGAGTTAGAGACCAGCCAGGGCTGTATTAGTTGAGCCAGGGCTGCACAGTGAGACCCTGTTTCAGATAAAAGCTGGGAGAGATTTCCCTGGAGTAGCCAGAGCCCTGTGGCCTCTGGGGTTTCTGCTTCCAGAGCTATATTGGCTTCTGTGGGTGAGTGTTTCTCCCAAAGGTTCTGTGTCTTTCCATGCTCGGTGGCTTTGTCTTTCAACTCAAGATCCCTGCTCAAGATCCACGAACAGCTCACATATACTCCCAGGCATTCACAGCCTCTTGGACCTTCTACCCGTGACTCAGTGTGTGCTGGGGTGACTCCTCAAAGCACCTCCTAACACCTTTATTTCTCTGAACTTAAACTTGCTCCACTTTGAGACTGGCTCTGGGGAACACTTCTAGAGTAGGTGACGTCACTTAGCACAGGGTGCCCCTCCTCCACCCCTCCACGAGCCCCTACTTCTGCCACACAGTTAGCTTCCTTTTCAAAACCTCATCTTCCTACTTTAGATCCCTTTCTCACCTCCTCTTCCGCTTCCTTTTTTGCTCTGGTGGCCTGTTCTTAGCTGTTTGTCTACTTCATTCTTCTGATCCCTCCACTCCTTATGAGATCTCCAGATGTCCACAGCTTCTATCCGTCTTTGGAACTGACCAACACATGCCTGAACCATGGGGTTCAATGGAATCTCTCTGTGGTGTGTGTGTGTGTGGGGGGGTTTGTTTCTTGGTACATTGCAGGCTCATTGGAATGTTAGAGAATATACCACCCCACCAGCCATCTCTTTTAGAGCAAGCCTGACTTGGAAATGTATCCCCTTGCTTCCTGGGACTTTGTCCCCACAGGGCTTGGAAGGCTGGGGTAGTAGCTTCTCTGAGTCTGTGTTAGGTCCTAGGGCTCCTTCATCAGCCACCTCAAACTTTCGAGAGCTTCTGTGGCTGGGGCCACTGTAAGTCCTGCTCTGCTGAAGTGAGTCAGAGCTCAGTAGCTGGATGTTATCTGGATTCGGAAGTCTGTAGGTGATCTAACCCTGTGTAGCCCTGTGGGGCTTCTAACCTACTTCCTCATGGCCCATGACCAGGTGTCTTAGCTTTTTCTCTCCTCTGAGGGTTCTGGGGCTCTTCCCCTTTCCTGTAGGCTCTTCGAGTACATTCTGGAGAGATGAAGTAGCCAGGACCTGTGGCTATTCTCACATTGCCAGAGGCCCTGTTCTGGCATCAGGGAAGGTTCTCTGGGTTTAGGACTCACGATTGCTACTCTCTGTTCCTTCCCAGCATGAGACTGAGATGAGTCAAGTCAGGTGAGGCTTATCCGAGTCCTGAGACGAAGCTTGCTTCATCCCCTTCCTCACCACCCAGGATGATATGAGCAGAGCCCAGGATTATGCATTATGCTAATCTGCAAAATCAAACTTGTAGGCATTTGGTGGCTGTAGGAGTCGGCTCAGGTTGTCATGGCAAAGTACCACAGCCTGAGAGCTTGAATAATGGAAATTTATTTTCTTACGGTCTGGAGGCCAGAAGAACAAGATCAGGGATGTATTGGGCCTTTCTCCTTCGCTAAAGGATGGGTCCCCAGGAACCTGTCACAGTAATATCTAATCCCTGGGCACTCCAGCTTCGTTATGTCTAAATTCCTAGATGTGTTTTTGTTGTTGTTGCTTTTGTTTATTTTGTTTTGTTTAGAGGTATCTTCAGAGAGTATCTCCATGTGTAAAGTGAGTTAATATCCATGTGTAAGTGATTAACCTGGAGTTGTAACCAGGAAGTGCTTCTTGTATGCCTCCAACTTAACTCACAGCAAAAAATCTTATAAGGGGCGCTACCATGATTAGTCCTACTTCGCAGGCATGGAAGCTGGGGTGCAGAAAGATTGAGAAGTAATTAGTGACGACACAGGATACCGACTAAGCTGAGCCTCTTGATACATGAGCACATACTAGTGCGTAATGAAGCTTTATATATATATATCCTCTAGGCCACTATGCTCAGCACACAGTAGGGCCTCAGGAAAATTAGCTGTGTTGAATCTAGTGGGTTTCGATGCCTGTTCAGAATTTCCAGGGTCCAGTGGGGGTAGACATTTGGTGTCCAGGGAAGAACGCTGGTGGCAAGGAGCCTAGCATGCCACAGAGATGAGTCAAACCAGGGACAGGTGAGGCCCCTCCAGGCCCTCAAACAGAGCCTACTTTCTCCTCTTTCTCACCCGTCTCTCTCCCTCCTGTGGTGCAGGGTGATGTGAGCAGAGCCCAGGAATGCCTTATGTGGATCGGCAGAACCGAATCTGTGGGTTTCTGGATATCGAAGACAATGAGAACAGTGGCAAATTCCTCCGGAGATACTTTATCCTGGATACCCAGGCCAACTGCCTCCTCTGGTACATGGACAATCCCCAGGTGAGGAGCCAGATGGGATGGGGACTGGGCAGCTGCCCTACCCTCTGTCACAGCTGGGAGGGGAGCAGAGCTTAGGTTTCTCTCAAGAGACCTCTGTAAGGGATAAGAGACCCTCCAACGCATCCCAACATGTACGTCTATGAAGAGAACTTCCTCCAAAGCTGGGGGTTGCTCAGTAGTGTGTGTGCGTAGCAGGGACCAGAGTCTTGATTTAATCCAGAGGAGGCCACGTTAGATTGGAGGAAAGAAAAGAGAGGGAGAGGAGAGTTGAGGAGCAGATCCGGGGGAGCGGAGTCTCTTCGCCCTAGATCTCGGTTTTTCATGTACACGGGAAGTTAATGCTTGGGAAAGGGCAGGCAGAGCCTTCCAGACCTGACTCGCTTCCTCTAAGCTCTCCGGGCTGTGGCCTAATGACTGCTCCTGCTCTTCCAGTCCCGGCCCCTCCCTAGCCGAGAATGTGATCTGGTTCCCTGAGCTGGACAATATTGGACTTCTTTGGTCTCCTGAATCAGGAAGTCATGGAGTTTTCGGTTTGCAATGACCTTCTAGGTCACCTGGTATAGCTTCCTCATGCCACAGAGGAGTCCTGGACATGGCAATCTACCCCTAGGCAAGGAGACGTGACTGCCTTATTATGTCGTGGAGACCAGGCACAAAGATGAGGAGCCAAGTTCGATCCCACCCCTCCTTCTCTCCCCTCCCTCTACTCTTTCTTTTTTGAGACAGGAACTCTTTATGTAGCCCTGCCTGTCCTGGAACTCACAATGTAGACCAGGCTGGCCTCAAACTTACAGAGATCCGCCTTCCTCTGCCTCCAGAGCCTTAGGATCAAAGCTGTGCACCACCATGCCTTGCCTGCCCAGTTTTATTGCTATGCCTTGGCAGAAGTAGGGGTTCGGTGACTGGCAATAATTAATCTTTGGGAACATGTAGCTTTTTCTTTTTCCACTGAGTGCTGTCATGTTTTTCCTTTCAACTGACCCACAGCAGTTTCGTGGAAGTGAGGCTGTGAAGAACGGCATGTACCTGAACCACACAGTCACAGAATGTGGCTGTATATGAACAGACATGACTGCTGGGGGAGGGGCTTGGGTCTGTCCAAAGGCTGAAAGAGGAGATAGTCTTGCTGTTAGGGATTGGATATGCGCTTTAAGATGTGAGCTGAAGGGTTGACAAGATGGCTCAGTGGGTAAAAGTGCTCATTGTTAAGCCTATGACCTAAGTTAAATCCTCAAGGTCCACTTGGTGGAGGAGAGAAGCAACTCTGGCACATTGGTCTCCGACTGCCACATGCTTTGTATATGTTTGTACATGTTTGTAAATATCCCCTTCCATGTTCCCCACCACATTAATGCAAACAAAACTAATGTGTTTTAGAAAGTGGGCCGGAGAGATGGCTCAGTGGTTAAGAGCATTGACCGCTCTTCCAAGATCCTGAGATTAATTCCCAGCAACTTTATGGTGGCTCACAACCATCTGTAATGGGATCTGATGCCCTCTTCTGGTGTGTCTGAAGACAGCTACAGTGTACTTGAAAAAAAAAAAGGAAAAAAGACGTGATGTAGGAAAAGCCATGTGGATCGCCTGGTCATTACCCACATACTAGCTTGTTGAGGGTCTTCACTGCTTGTGTTTTGGGTTTGAGAGCTGAATGAAAACATTATAGATATAGAAAACATGTAGGGGGGGTCATGTGCTGTGGACTGCCTGCTCCAGGAAGAATGGGACCCTCCAAACAAGTGCACCCACATCTCACCCCACATCTCTGATAAGGACTTTCACTTAGTGCCGAAGATCTTGACTCAATCCACCCTTTGTAGAGAGAGGCTGCTGTGTCCTCTGGTTGCCCCCCACCATCCCCAAGTCTTCCTCTGCCTTCTGGCTGGCTTGTCACTTTCCTGAGGATTTTCATCCTGATTTACCTTCTTTATGCCGTTCTCCACGTTTGTACTACCCTGAGCCAAGACTCGCTTTCTTGGGGAATCCTTCCCGGCTACTGGCAAGTCCTGATTTGTACCTATCAACCAACCTGCCTTTTTTTGTTTGTTTGTTTACATATGTGTATGTGTGTTGTGCATGTATATATGTGTGCTCATGTGTGTGTTCATGTGTGTTTGTGTGTGAGGTGGGAGGGGAGACGTGTGAGTTTGGAGGCCAGACTTCGATGCCACTTTTCCTTGATTGCTCTCTACCTTGTATACTGGGGTAGAGTCTCTCACTTGAACCCGGAGCTCAGTCATCATTTTGCTAGACTAACTAGTTTACCTGCCTTTGAGAACCCCTATTTCTGCCTTTAGGGTAGTTGATTACAGGCAGCTAGTATGCATGCCACAGGGACCAGGAATTTGAACATTGGTCCTCAGGTTTGGGTGCCAAGTGCCTTACCCACTGAGCTTTCCAGCCAACTGAACCTTTGCTCATACACTGAGCCACTGAGAATCTTGCTGCCAGTCACAGGTCACCCATGACCATTCAAGACATGGCCATTCAAGGATGGTCATTCAAGACATGGCCATTCAAGGATGGTCATTCAAGACATCTTGGTCTTGACTATTGCCAGCTGTTGGGATTCCTCTTATTGTAATTCACCTTCTGACTTGATTGTCTCATGGGCCTGGGACCTGGGCTCACCAGAAAGTAGGCTTGCCTGCCTACTTTCCTGGCTCTTGGGACTGCCTCTGAACCAGTGTCCACCCTGCCCAGGGCAGCCTTCTTTCCTTTCTGCTGGAGGGCTCTTGGGTTGTAATTCTTCCTGGAAGCAGGAGAGCGCAATTGAATGGCTCTTGCTATGACAGTGATGGTTCACAACACTTCTCTGGTTCCTGTGTTAGTTATTATTGGCCCTGTTGATGGCTAAGCAATCTTTCCAGATTTGAGAACAGTGTTTTGGTGAAGTGTGGTTACCACGCCATGCCCAATTCTCTGGGCTTTTGTTTTGCTCTAGAGGAAAGGGATGGGCAGGGAAGTGTCTTGCCCTCACTCTGAAAGCAAGGGAGGTGGTGTGTGTGTGTGTGTGTGTGTGTGTGTGTGTGTGTATGTGTGTGTGCGTGTGTGTAGAAAGCATGGCCAGTGTTATAAGCCTGTCAGTCTGACTCCCATTCCCCTGCCATTGCTACTCACAATAAGTGGGTTATCTTGAGGTGGCTTTGTGAGGGAGAAAAGCCTGTAAATGAAGTTTCTGGTTAAACAAGAGAAGGGGAGGATATAGCTGGGAGGTGGCAGAGCTCATATGCTCAAGATGACATGTCTGGGGTTGGATGAATGTGTACTCCACGAATCAATGAATGAGGAGGAGACGGAGAGGGGCAGTGAATGAAGCTGCCAGTGATGTGCCTTAGGGAGGGGACTTGATGTTGCTCTCCTAGGAGTAGGGACAGAATCCAAACCCAGGGCAAGCTATAGCCTGGGGTTCCCTGGGGATGCTGGCCTGTTCTTGTGGAGAGCCACAAGAACAATGTCACAGTTTGAGGACCCTGTAATATCACCCAGCCTCCACAGTCAGGCCATGGGGTACAATGTCTTTCAAAAGGGAAAGGGGGGTTCTTGATATATTATAATGACTTAGCTAGCAGTAACAAATAAGTTTTCGGAACCCAGGTGCCTGATCATCTCCCATTTGTACATCTGCATATCTTGTCTTGCCTGTCTTAACTCTACCACTGTTGCCATTGACCTCAGTCTCTGTTTCCTGAGGGCTCGATGTATACCAGGCATCCTGTGTGGTGCTTTGTGCATCTCTGTAAATCGCCTGACTAATCGTGAGCCCCTGGGATGGAAATCCCTTAGTTCAGGGTTGAGCAGGCTGGGAATGTGGCTGTGGTAAAGCTGATGTTATCCTTGGGAGTCTTCACTCTGCCTTCTCCGTCTCCTTCTCATAGTTTGCTGGCTCCCGGAGATGGTGGGGAAGGTGAACTCAACAAGGTCTCTGCCTCTAAGAAGTTTCAAGTTGAGGAGATAGAAATGACATGCATGACACCTCAAGGCTGTAATAATGTTAAGCCATCGCAGCAAGACATCAGACCGTTCATTGCTGGTGCCAGCACCTGGGTTCTAGGGTTTTGGTTGGAGGAAAAGAGGCTGCAGTTTTCCATTTCTGCTGCTTCTCAGGGAAGACAAAACACTAGGAGGTGGAGTCTCACATGGAAACATCTTGGGTCTGGTAGACAGGAGATCAAGGCTGCAATCTTGGCCCATCTTCCCAGGTGACTGGTGTTTTAAGCAAGTCCTTTCTATTCTGAAGTTTAGTGATGTTGCCTATCATGTATGTACTAAACTTGCCCAATGTGTTTGTTAGGTGCCTAACTCAGTGTAGAGGCACCATAGTGAGCAAGACAGACCACCTACTCCCTGCAGGTAGGGAGAGAGATGATCACATAAAATTGGGTAGAGATGGTTGAGAGCCATAGTACCTTCATGGGAGAAGTGGCACTAGATAATCATCTTTTAATTTTCTTAAGCCTTTTTGGAGACAGTATTTTCTTATATTACGTAGCTCAGGCTAGACTCGAACTGACAAGCCTCTTACTTTCATTTCCTGACTTTTTGGGATGATACCAACCAAACTGTATCCAACTGTGGCCAGATTATGGGGGCTGGGTGATTTAGAGGGCTCATTACTGTACATTGTTCTGGTTTGAGGAACATTTATTTTGACATGTTTTTATGTACAAAGTCTTATTTAGCTGTTGTACCATTTGGCCTCATCAGAGTTGAAGAGGAAAGGGAGGCAGCCATGAAGGGGACATAGGAGGGCATATGAGGTTACTTAGCTAAAGGGTTGCTTTCAGTTAGGGACCTCGGGAGACGTCCTTAGGATGGGCAACCAAGTACCCAGACAAAGATTTGCAGACAAATTCTTCATTAAAGAGATGCTTCTGGGGGGGCTGGCGAGGTGGCTCAGTGGGGAAGAGCACCGATTGCTCTTCAGAAGGTCATGAGTTCAGATCCCAGCAACCACATGGTGGCTCACAACCACCCATAATGAGATCTGACGCCCTCTTCTGGTGCGACTGAAGACAGCTACAGTGTACTTACATATAATAAATAAATAAATCTTTAAAAAAAAAAAAAGAGATGCTTCTGCAGGACCTCCTAAAGTGATGGGGCAGCCTGGCTGTGAAAGGATGAAGCTGCTCAGGGCTGTGTGCTCTGGTGGGAGTCAGAAGGGAAGGCTTAGCCTGGCCTCGAGGGAGCTCTCGGTGAGTTAAGCTTTAGAACTGTCTGGCTCATACATGTCTGTGCTTATTACTGATGACCGCAGCTCTGTAAATGTAGTCAGAGACCCATGGCCAGTCCTCTAAGCACAGTGAAGGGAATGTGGGAGGCTAGCCACACCATCTGATGGGGGGAACCTGAGGACGAGGGATCTGAACACAGGAGAGCCTAGGTGCAGCTTTGAATGGCAGTGTTTTGAGTCAATGTGAGGTAAGGAGTTGAGGTTTCGATCACAGACATTGGTGGCGCTAAACTAAGGATGAAAACCCAGGAGCTAAAATGGACCTTGCTGAGTGGAAAGTACCAATGTTATTGATTAGACCACTGAGTTGGCTAATTTGTTTAAAATCCAGTATGCTGGCAATATCAGGCAAGCAAACCAATAATTCTTTTGTTATTGCAGTAATCATCTTTAGGAATTTAGCATATTTATAAACTCATATTATAGTGTCACCTATAGGTACAGAATAGCGACAGAACCTACAGTCTGACAGCTCTCTCTAAAATCCAGTCACCTTGGCGACAAGGTGTTGTGTTTGCTTAATGTTTTCAGTACTGGGGGTTAAATCTCGGGTCTCACGCATGTTAGGCAAGTGAACACATTTTCCACGGAACACATTTTATTTATTTTGAGACAAGATCTTGTTAAATTGCCCAGGCAGGACTGAATTTGTGTTTCTCTTGCCTTAGGCTCCTGAGTAGAGTTGCTGGATTATAGGCATGTACCAGTGTTATCACCATGCTTGGCCAATGCTTCTTGAAACACTGCCCAAATTTCCTTCCAGTCATGATACTTGCAGCGGTGTGTGTGTAAATGTGTGAGTGCATATGAGTTATATGTTGTATGTGTGTGTGTGTGTGTGTTAGTGTTAGTAGTGCTGGAAATTAAACCAGGACTTTGCATATGTTAGAGACATACTGTACAACTGAGCTACGCTAAAGCCTTGGAAGTTTTCCTTTTAACTGAGTGTTGGTCCCTGTCACGATGGAGAGGATGGAACACTTAAGTGGCTGTTCTCTGTAGTGACCTGTGAACGGTGACCTCGGTTTCAGCTGCTCAGCCCTGCCAGCGCCCACCCACGTGGTTAATTGCAAGACCAAATTATATGGCTCTGAAGAAGAGTAAACCAAAGCATGGACACGGCATGACATTTGATGGTAGCTTTCGTCAGGATTCCTCAGTAGAGTGTAACTTTTCTCCTTGTCCAAAAAAAATTACTTCAGTACACTTTTTTTTCTACACATGCCAGCATGTGAATTATGGATCATTATAATATCCTAAAAGATTACATCTCTCCTAGCAAATCTGGGAGCTCAGTGAAAGACATTTGCTTTATTTTAAAAAACCAACCAACCAACCAACCAACCAACTAACCAATCAACCAACTAACCAACTAACCAATCAACCAACCAACCAACCAACCAACCAACCAAAGACTGAGCAGGTCTTTTCATTGGCTGGGCAAAGAACACAGTGTTCACAGCAAGATGGATTATTAGGCTCATTTCAGTGGAAAGGCTACAGAGTGAGGGGAAGAGTGGATTAATACATTCCTTGTAATGTTAAGATATATAATGGCATTGTCACCCTAAAGGTGGAGTGAAAACAGTATTTTAAGAGCGATATTTTTATATCAGAAACTTTCCTTTGGAAAAGTTTGGGCTCTATCAGTACTTTAATGGCTTCTGCATCATTGGCCTTAGCCTGTGAAAATGCCAAGAACCAGGAAGCGACTTCATTGAAAATGGGCGATGCCTTCACCTGGTGCAAATCTAGTGTGGAAAAGTAGAGATAGTGGCAAATATCTCTGCCTCCTGCCCTGTCCTCCAGCTACAGCCCCTCAGCAGGCAGCAATAGGACAGCTCTCTCCAGTGTCTACTTAACCAAGCCCACACATGGATGGGCATCTTGTAACCTTCAATTCTTTCCCAATTGTTTTGGGAAAATCTTTCATTTTTAATAGTCTTAAATTTTTGTTTTTTAAATTCTTAGTTTGTGGCTTTTTTTTGAAAGATAGATGAACTTTCTGTGGTTGATGACTAACTATATATGTGTCTTAGTTACTTTCTAATTACTGTAACACAATGATTAAGGGAACTTAGAGGAGGAAGAGTTTATTGCAGCTCAAGGTTCCAGAGGACTAGAGTTCATGACCATTATGGCCGGGAGTATGGCAGCAAGCAAGCAAACATGATACTGGAGGACTTTTTGAAAGCATAAATGTTGAGCCAGCAACCATGATGGACAGAGGAAGGTAGGGGGTGGAGAGAGAGAGACAGAGAGAAGGAGAGAGAAAATAAGAATGAATGAACATGAACTGGGCCGGGGTAGGCTTTTGAAACCTCAAAGCCCACCCCTAGCAATGTATCTCCTCGAACAAGGCCACACCTCGTAATTCTTCTCAAATAGTTCCACCAGACTAGGGACCAAGCATTTAAATATATGTGTCTATGGAGGTCATCCTCATTGAAACCACTACATTGCACTCCTTGACTCTCATGGGCTTGTAACCACATCATAATAAAACGTTTTTAGTTCAGTTTCAAAAGTCCCCAGTCTTCCAGTCTCAAGATTGTTTAAAGTTCAAAGTCTCTTCGGAGACTCAAGGCAATTTCATAACTGTAACCCCCTGTAAAGTCAAAAAGCAAATTACTTCCTTCTAACATACATTACATTATACATTCTACTGTATGTACATTGGTACAGAATATACATTACCATCCCAAAACAGAGGAACATGGAAACAGTCAGGAAATACTGGACCAAAACAAGATTTAAAAACCCAGCAGGGGCAACTCCAAATCCTATAGTTCTATGTCTGATATCAAAGGGCTTAGCTGACTCTGCCCTATCAGCTTTGGGGACCATAACACACTTCTCTTTACTGGGCTGGTTTCATTCCCTGGCTGTAGATCTCCCTGGTGGACATCCCATCTCTCTGGTAGACATTCCGTGGCTTTGGTGATATCCAACAACTTGAGGTCTTCAACTTGATCCAGGTTTTACTGTCATAGCTGTGTGTGGCATGATGAATGATGGGAACCAAGGAGGGACAGGCTACTGGCTGGATGAGGGAGGAGAAGGATAAACCTGGGGGCTAACTGGAGGAGTGACCTAGACTCAACAAAAGTGTCGCACCTGCTTTTGCATAGCAGTATTCACGAGTGGGCCTCTTCACAACCTAGGTTTATAAAATCCTATGCTTTTGTGCTTCTGGGAGCTTGAACCCAGTGCTTTGTGCATGTTAGGCAGGTACTCTATCCCGAGTCTCTTCTGTAGTTTGCTAGAAAGTTATATTTGTAAGCCAAAAAAATTGTAATGAGGTAAATCAGGCATTTATATGCTTTAGAAGCCATAGGCATTTAAAAAAATGTATATGTTATATACGCATGCACATGACAATGCCCATGTTACTGTGTACATGTGGAGGCCAGAAAGCACTTTGTGGGAGTTAGCTCTCCCTTTCCTTCATGTGGGTTCAAGGAATGAAACTCAGGTTTCCAAACTTAGCCAAAAAAACAAAACAAAACAAACCAAACAAACAAACCAAAACAAAAAAAAAAAAACCCCAAACTTTTAAAGTATATTCTCATTTCTTATTTAAATTTCAAATCAATCAAACGATACTTGGAATTATACATCCCCATATATAATTCAAATTGATAACCACAGGATTATAGCTAAAGAGATGATGCTTTTAGGGAGCAGAGGGCATTGTTCTCTTATGAAGGAGGAGTCATGATGATATAGAGGAGTATGCTATTTATAGTAGACAAATTTAAGAAAAGAAATGTGAGGCTGGCGAGATGGCTCAGCGGGTAAGAGCACTGACTGCTCTTCCGAAGGTCCTGAGTTTGGATCTCAGCAACCACATGGTGGCTCACAACCACTCGTAATGAGATCTGATGTCTTCTTCTGGTGTGTCTGAAGACAGCTATAGCTGGAGCGCTCTCGGCTATCTGTACAGCTACAGTGTACTCATATTCATAAAAATAAATAAATAAACAAATCTTAGAAAAGAAAAGGAAAGAAAAGAAAAGAAAAGGAAAGAAAAGAAAAGTGATAACAAAGACCTTGTTAAGCAAGTCAGTGGTGGCTCACGTGTTTAGTCCCAGCACTCGGGAGGCAGAGGCAGGCAGTTCTCTTGAGTTCAAGGTCAGCACGGTCTCCAGAGTTCCAGGATAGCCAGAACTGTTACACAAAGAAACATTGTCTCAAAAACAAACAAACAAAAATAAAGACCTTGTCAAACATACAAGTGCGAGGAGGAGCCCTCGATGAGTCTCCTGACACAGGCAGTGAGCATCAATCAGCTTGGAGCTCTTTAGCACTGAGAGCTCCAGTGAGTCTGACTTAGTTTTCTCTTCTGTTAAATTCAGAAGTATTGTTACCTAGTATGTTCAAGGATGGCTTGAGACTTCTGTAGTGTTTTGGCCAGGAAAGTAAGAGATGCTTAAGAAATATCAGTTAACTGCGAGCAGCAAGTTACCTGCCAGCTGTTCCCTGGATGTCTGCTGAGTTCTTCGGCGTGTCAGGTAGTTATAAGCAAGGAGAGCTGTCCCTGTTAGGAGAAAACAGGTAGGAGCAAAACACTTAAACTCACGCATTCCTATGCTGCAGTCTGCCAGTTCTTAAAAGACTGATAGAAGAGACTGAAGGTCAAGATAGGTTAATGCCACATTGCTTCAGCTCAGCTTTTAAACAGGATACATTATAGTTATTTTCTATTTGTTTAAAACCACACATTTTCCCCTCAGGGATAATTTGCTTAGTTAGTTGTATTTCTAAAAAAAAAAAAAACACAATACATTTTGTGTATTTGTAATAAAATGTTTCATATCTGGTTGACTGGAGAAAGGCTATGGAGCTGCTGACAAGAGATGTGGAAGGTGGGAAGGATGTGGGTGAGAAGAGGAAGGGGAAATGACGTTGAGTTTTAGGCAACCTCAGAGGAAGCTGGGTTAAAGAAAGGGATGGAGGAGCTTAAGAACCATTCAGGAGACCAATGGCCTCAGACTCACCTGTTTCTAGGCATCTATGAAGCTCAGACTGGGGATCGGTTTTGAGAGAGGGATGTAAGGGCTATGGAAGCCAACAGGCTTACATAGAAGAGCCCCATCCTGTCTAAGAAGGTGCTAGCACACTCAGTCAGGACTAGAGACCCTGGCTGACTTGACCTGGAGTGTTAAGCCAGCACTGCGTCCTATGACCCTTGACTTCCCACAAGGGCATGGTTAAAAATACATATTTGGAACCAAAGACTGGGAAAAGCAGCCATGGGCATCATGTGGGCCAACAAGTTTTTAACAGGAGGTGAATCTACAGGGTGGAGGTAAAGGACTGCCCAGGGTAGCTGGTGCCTAGAAGAGCTGGTTTATATTTAGCCACTCTTTCATTCCAGGAGGGCTGTGGAATGCAGGTCTGGGCAGCTTACTCTTTTGCCATCCTGCCACCGGTGCCTCTTTGTGAGCCCGGATGATCTTGGCTTTGGTGTTGAAAGCCCACGAACAGCCATGTGGGCTCATGTCCTGGGCATAAGACTGCTACCTGGATTCTCTTTCCTTCTCCTACTGGCAGGCAGCATCAGTTACTGATGCCTGCTGGGTTTCTCGCTGGGCACCCTTCCTCCTCCCTTCCCACCCCTCAATCCCTGCTCTTTTGGAGCTTGGCACCCAACAGCCAGTTGGACTAGTTCCTGCCCTGCCCAGGTTAGGCAAGTCTCTAAGGCCCTGCTTAGTGTAACCCTGCTTCTGTTCTTGTATTTACTTTTCATTGATAATCAACTCGTAGATAATTGTCTCAGGGGAGGTGGCCTGACAATGAAGGGAAGTACCACGGAGCATCTGGCAGTCTGGAAGGGCTGGGTTTGAAATCTAGGGTGGCTTGCCATCTGTATGACCTTGGGCCAGTTGCCTCACCTGCTGGATCTTTGGCCTATCTGAAAAATGAGCCTGTGGAGGTAAGGTGGCATTACGAAGCCCTTAGCAGCGTCTGTGGTACTGTGCTCTCAGTCTTATCTCTCTCTGCCTTGTTTCCCGTGCCGGGTTCTGCCAAAACTGCCAGGTTGTTGCTGGGCTGACAAGCTCTGTTCTCCCTGGGCTTCCTGCAGAAGCCACCCAGAGGATCATGGTAGCAGAAGAGCTGTCAGTGTTGCCGATAGGGTCAGCATCCTGCCAATTGATGGATCTTTGGTTGGATCTTCTGGCCATTTCTACGCTCTCTGTTACTCTTGCTAGGAAATGGGAAATGGCGTGAAGTTCTCTACTTCAGTGTGGAGAGCTGCTGTTTCTACAGAAGGGCTTAATTTAAGGGGAAGACACCAGCTTCGTGGGCAGCTCAGTTCTTTCTTGGTAATGGGAGAGAATAAACCAAATATTTCCCAGTCTTCTGAGATCCTCGCTGGCTTGAAGAGACTTTGAATAAAATGCAAGGTGTTGGCAGGGTCTTTTCAAAGTCCCCTGTTAGTGCATAGGCACCTGTCCTGTTCCAGAAAATTCCCCAGTCTAAGAGACGCGCAGGCTGCTCTTACCGTGGACCTCATGCAGGGTGGTTGCCGGCTACTTGCTGCAGTGCTGGAGTTTCCTTTCCCACCCATCCCTCTTCCCAGCTTCTACCCTGACGACAGCTGCCGCTGTGCTCCTGTGTCCTCTCTAAGGACTGTGTCGCATTGGATTGTCATACTGTACCCCACGATGTGAGATAATCATGTGTCAATTAAAACATCTTCCCCAGGTGATCAACGTGCACTGCCTTCTAGAAGGATAAGTCTCACATTTAAACGTGTGAGAGTGGCTGTATAGCTCAACGTTAAATGACGGGCTGGGCATTCACGAAGGAATTAGCTTCAATCCCTAGCACCCAAATAAGTAGGAAATAAAGTGTATTTTACTATCCTTCCTGTGTGGGGGCCATATCTGCTCAGGGCTACGGTGGCATCCTGCCTTTGCCTGGCCTCCTGAGTGCTGGTACTATAGACACCTGGTGTGGTGGTTTGAATAGGTTTGGCCATTGATTTACTTACATGTTTGAATGCTTGGCCATAGGAAGTGGCCTTGTTAGATGTGGCCTTGTTAGAAGAGGTGTGGCCTCATCAGAGGAGGTTTGGCCTTATTTGAGGAGGTGTGGCCTCATCAGAGGAGGTTTGGCCTTATTAGAAGAGGTGTGGCCTCATCAGAGGAGGTGTGTCCTTATTTGAGGAGGTGTGTCCTTGTTGGCGGAGGTATGTCCTTGTTGGAGGAGGTGTGTCCTTGTTGGAGAAGGTGTGTCCTTGTTGGAGGAGGTGTGGCCTTGTTTGAGGAGGTGTGTCCTTGTTTGAGGGGGTGTGGCCTTGTTGGAGGAGGTATGGCCTTGTTGAAGGAGGCGTGGCCTTGTTGGAGGCATCACTGTGTAGGTGGGCTTTGAGGTCTTTTATGCTCAGGCTCCACCTGGTGTAGAATCTACTTTCCTCTTGGTTGCCTGTGAAAGACAGTCTCATTCTGCTGCCTTCGGATCAAGATGTAGAACTCTCAGCTTTTCCTCCAGAACCGTGTCTACCTGGATGCTGCCATGCTTCCCACTGTGATGATAATGGACTGAAGTCTGAACCTGTAAGCCAGCACCAATTAACTATTGTTCTCTATAAGCCTTGCCTTGGTCATGGGGTCTCTTCACAGCTCTAAAACCCTAACTAGCATCATGAGATGCCTTCATCTTGATATTCCCAGTCATGTCCTCAGCAAGCTTAGAGTATAGTTAGCATAGTAAGAAGAGACTTGATGGCTGGGTGGTGGTGGCGCACGCCTTTAATCCCAGCACTTGGGAGGCAGAGGCAGGTGGATTTCTGAGTTCGAGGCCAGCCTGGGCTACAAAGTGAGTTCTAGGACAGCCAGGGCTACACAGAGAAACCCTGTCTCGAAAAATAAAAAACAACAAACAAACAAACAAACAAAAGAAGAGACTTGATTCATAGGGAAATGCACAGTAACACAGCATCCAGGGCTATGTTCTGTCCCATTTCTCGGCTGTTCTTAAACTTAGGTCCATTTAGGGATCACTGGGAGCGTTTTGAAATGTGTGGCTTCTAACCCATCCCATTTGATTTACACTCTACATTTTGAGGGTGAAGCTTGAGCCAGAACTTTCTCAAGTGAGTTTTCCAGGGGTTTGAGTTTGTCCCAAGATCCAGGCTCTGCCTGCGAGATGAGAGACAGGAGCTTGTAGCTGACTGGAACCAGCAAAGGCCTCAGCAGAATCCTGAATTTATCCTTCCACCTCGGACACAACACTGCAGCTCCTCCCTCCATCCTGGCACTTGATGATCTCTGGGTGCCGATTCCTGGGTTCCTTGAGCTGGCACCTGGGTGCTCAGGCATTTTTGTACAACCTTGTTTGATGAGGAAATGTCTGTCTGGGACTGTCTGCATGCCACCATGACAATCAATGAGTTCTTGCCAGTGACAATGAGGTGTTGCCATTAAGCTTGTAGATCCGGGGCTGGAGAGAAGGCTTAGCAGTTAAGAGCATGGACTGCTCTTCCAAAGGTCCTGAGTTCAAATCCCAGCAACCACATAGTGGCTCACAACCATCCGTAAAGAGATCTGACGCCCTCTTCTGGAGTGTCTGAAGACAGCTATAGTGTACTTATGTATAATAATAAATCAATCTTAAAAAAAAAAAAAACGCTTGTAGATACAATAATTGGAGCAGATATGGAGTCTTACTTTGGATGAAGCCAATGGAATCTTAGGGATGTTTCCCCCAGGGTGACCCCTTTCCCCTTTGGATGGGTAGGAGGTGGTTGGCAAACAGCTTTTCGAACATTCACCATGTTCTCCTGGCTTCCTGGGATGGAGAGAGCATTTATCTGTGCCTCGGAGCAGAAAGGGCAGGGTAGACTTGAGATTCCCCCACCCTCATCAGCAAGTCACTGTGAGTGGGAGGAGGCTCCTAGGGCTGGAGCAGAGGGCTGATGTCCTTGAAATCTGATCTACCCCTGTCATTACTTGTGGCTTGGAGTCCAAGTTGCTCCCCCACCCCGCTTCACTCATAATTCAAGATGGGGCTCCAGAGGCTTCTGAGATGCGGTTTGGGGTGAGGGAGAGTAGTTATTTCAGAGTAGCCCTGGACCCTGGTGTTTGCATCTTGTAATTAGCTTGGCTGAGGGGCCAGTGGCTGTTCTGTGCTCGGCTCATCCTGTTTTCATGGAATTCTCCTGGCCACTGTCTGGCATGGTTTATCGTCTGTATTTTATAGGGAAGGCCTTGTCTGTAGTCAGCAGTGTTACCACTACAGTGAAATCACAGTGGCTCAGGCTTTTGCGATGAGAGCGGGCTGCTTCTAGGAAACCTGAAAGCCTTTGGCTCCACATGTCCCTGGAACTGCAGGCCACAGTGAGGCTGCGGAGACAAAGGCCTGCCTCATCTACCCAGCAGAGATGCATCTTTGCCCAGAGTAGTTCATGGCCCCTTAGGCATTCGCTCCTTACGCTCAGGCAGTGGTGGCTCCATGTGGCTTTTGCTTTGGGGATGACAGAACCTATCTTTGTTAACACAATAGGAATTTCCTTCCACAAGTTTTTAGAAGTCATTATAAAGTTTAGGCAGTGCCAATCTGCACACTCGGGGGGGGGGGGTAGGTAGCTCTTAGTTATTTATTTTTGCAGAACTTGGGGTGGTAGCAAGGGCCTGACGCATGCCCAGAGCATGTTCTATCGCTAAACTGGACTCTCAGCCTGTCAAAGGCATTTTCTCAGACTTCATAAGTCATGTGTAAATGATGGCATTGGAGGTTTTTTTTTTTTTTTTATGTCTATCGGTGAGATTCAGGCTCTTTTTAAATGGCTGTGTTAGCCCTATCTGTTTTCTTATAAACAGGAAACTGGACAAACTGAATTTTCTTCGGGGATGTAAGTTGAATTTGGATAACAGGATAGGGTGCTCTTCCCAAATCTAAGACATTTCTTTTTTAAAATTTTCTTTTAATAAAAAAATTATTTTAGGTATATGGTGTTTTGCCTGTATGCATATCTGTGGACCATGTGCACCTGGTGCTTATGAAACTATATGAGGGCATCAGAGCCCCTGGAACTGGGGTTATAGACAGTTGTGGGCCACCAGGTAGGTGCTGGGAATCAAACTGGGTCCTCTGTAAGAGCAGCAAGTGTTCTTAACCCCTGGGCCATCTCTCCAGCTAAGATCTTTCTTAAGGGAGTCTTCTAGAATGGTAGACTACTTCATTGTTAATCCTTAGGTAAATTTACTAAGATTTTGTTCCTTTCATTGCTTAGAGATGGCCCCATGTAGTGGGGGCATCCATTGTTCTCCTGGAGGATCATGATGTGAGTACTGGAGCTGCAGGCTCAGGTTGTGGGAGCAGGTTCTCAATGGACTCCCAGGCTATGGGAATGGGTTCTCAATGGACTCCCAGGCTATGGGAATGGGTTCTCAATGGACTCCCAGGCTATGGGAATGGGTTCTCAATGGACTCCCAGGCTATGGGAATGGGTTCTCAGACAGGCTCTCATGTTATAAGGAATGGGTTTTCTGTCTATCTTTTGGGAACTTTATTGGTATGATTTCTAATGTTGGTTGCTCCCTTGGTATATATATTCCCTTATGAGAAATCAGGAAGCCAGAAAGGGCCTGCCACGGTAGGATTTTGCTGAGCTAGCATTTGGAGCTCCCTGCTGTGTTTTTTACAATTTGTTTCTGTGTTGTGTTTTGCAGTTCTGAGATGGAACCCAGGGTATTGAACACGGTAGGCTAGCATCCCCACTGTGTGGAAATCTTAGCTATTCTTGCTCCTTTAGGAGTATATTTTCTTAGTGGTTTTAATTTGTGGGTTCAGACACTTTCGTTTGGCATGTAGTATAGTCCTGCAAAGTAAGCTCACAGGCACACAAAGAAAAAAACCCACCCCGCTCCTAGGAGTTCGCATCCTGTATGTTAAGAAATGGATTTGAAATGACACACGTAAGACAAGGACACCCAGATCAGAACAGCTGTGCAGAGAAGATGCCATGAACCACACTGGCAGAGCATCCCTGTGTGCCAGGGAAATTCTACACTCGGATCCTTCCTGGGTTAACGCCACGTCTTCATTGTGCTGTGAGGACAGGGCTGCTGGCAGAACATTCCCAATTCAAAAAAAAAATAAAAAAATAAAAAAATCCTGGGGCTGGAGGGATGGCTCAGTGGTTAAGAGCACCAACTGCTCTTCCAAACATCCTGAGTTCAATTCCCAGCAAGCACGTGGTGGCTCACAAACATCTGTAATGGGATCCGATGCCCTCTTCTGGTGTGTCTGAAGAGAGCAACCGTGTACTCACATACATAAAATAAATAAAAAGAATAGTTTGAAAAAAAAAAAATCTGAAAGTCTGAAAAGATGTCCAACCTGCAATTTTCTGAATGAGGATGTGATGACAAGTAGAAAATTCTACGCCTAGCTCCTCGTGGTGTGTTACAGCCAGAACCCGAGGGACTGAAAACCATCGTCTAAAGTTGCCATCCTCAAGCAATCTGTGTCATGGGTACACGAAGTACAAATGAAATTCTGTGTTTAGATTTGGGTCCAGTCCTCAGGACTTCTCATTTTTTCATGTAAAGTGTTTAAGTTCATGTGGTGACATTCACCTGTCACCTCATCACCCAGGAGGCAGAGGGAGGAGGATCACAACGATCCTCTACTCACTCTCACCTCCAGAAAAGGAAAAGAAAAAACAAAACCAAACCCTGAAATCTTAAGCATTTTGGTTTACGTAAGAGCAACTCAGATCGCCTCTGTTTTTTACAGCAGGGGTCCCTGGGAGGGTCAGTTAAATGGTGGTGCACACACGTCTAACCCCTGTCCTAGGGTAGCTCACCGGAAGAAGGTGAGGGGTACTGTTAGTGTTACTATTTTCCCTAAGATTTATCACTGGTGTCTTTTAGGTGAGAGCAAGGTGACTTGCCGGAGGCTACAGTGACCCTATGTCTTTTGTGGCTGCTTGGGGCCTCATACAGCACACATCTTAAGAAAACACCTTTGTCTTTCAGAACTTGGCAGTTGGGGCAGGAGCTGTCGGATCCCTGCAGCTGACTTACATCTCGAAGGTAATGTTGGTTTGGCACGCTTGGGAGCCATGTTCTTGAAGCAGGTTTAATGTCTAAGCAAGAGGAAGCTCTACATCCCGGAGATGTGAGCCTTCAGGAGCATTCACAGCCATGGTCATCCATGTTTCCCTTTCTCAGGCATCTACTATTTTGTGGTGGTGGTGGTTCGCAGTGGAGAGGGTGGCCCCCAGCCTCTTTCTCTTTGAATCCACTAGATAGTCATCGCTTAAGACCTGTAGGAACATTTGAGATACTCTCTGAAGAGAAAAGGTTTACTTTGGGTCACTGTGTTCAAGGTCTTAGTCATGATTTTGGGCAGCTCATTATGTCAGAAGCAGTAGTAGGCAGCTTGTTACTTCATGGTTAGGAAGCAAATTATAGACGGACCGGATACCTATAATCTCTCCTAAGGGCATCCCTAATCACTTAAGGTCTTCCCATGTAGCCCCCCCTCCTAAGAGTTCCAGCTGTTAACCACTGGCCTTGGAGAAGCCTGTCACATCTGAAATAAAGTACCATGTAGGATGTAACCTC
>NW_022196905.1:166506778-166507788 GCF_008632895.1 Mastomys coucha | reverse complement strand
AACAAAAGGACACAGGGACAATGACCCTGATCCAGTAAAGGATTCTCTCAAAGCTACAGTTAATGAGCAGCAGCTTGGAAATGGCTCAGGCCCCTGGAATTTTACCAACTCTCCAGACAGAATACTTAGGGACAGAGGACTGAGAACGCCACCTGCAGAAGGCCCTAAGACATGCCAGGACCACACCCAACATCTGGTTAGCTTCTGGGGAGCATGGGAGGTCCCTGGCAGTCTGTATCTTCACCCAGCATTCCTGTAGGGAGGGGCAAGAGCAGCTCTTGGTCTTCTCTGAGACCTGGGGGTGGGGACAGTGCTCACAAAAAAACTGCTGAATTCAGCTGCTTTTAGCAGCCCCTCCCCGGGGCAGCCACTGCTGCTGACCCATGATGCAGCCCTGATTTAAAAAAAAAAAAAAAAACAGCCCGAGGATTTAGATCCTCTTCAGAAAGCAGGAGGCAAGCCAGGTGGCACCCAGCCAGATCCAAAGCCACAGAAGTCCTGTCCCTCATGCCTGTCCTCATGGGGGCTGCTGCTGCTCTCTTCCCTAGCTCCTCCCACCCAAGGGACTTGGGGGACCTAGAGGCTAGGGCTTGAGCTCAGTAGCTCCTGGGTTCATCTGGTAACAGATTTAAGTTCTGTGAAGGGCTCCCACTGAAGATGGGGGTCAAGAGGTGTTCTGAGAGGAGTGTCCATCTTCGGCTGGACGGGCAGGCTTATCCCGTGCCTGCCAGCCACAGCTGGATCTCAGAGCCGAGGGAGAAGATGCTGGGCAATGGTTGAACTGATTAGAAGGGAGATAATGGCCTCAGGGGAAGAACAGTGGTTAAAGTGCAGCCGTGCCAGCACAGCTGCAGGCAATTTGTGCATGCCTTTTGATAAGAAATGTGGCGGCCTCCCCAGGCCAGGGCAGCCCAGCTCAGCCCTTGCCCCCCAAAGGGGACCCTTTCTTCTCATCGGCTGAGAGCTCATTAGGTCTTTTCTCCAGAAGGAGAATTGGACGGGGGTGTGGG
>NW_022196905.1:166505394-166506746 GCF_008632895.1 Mastomys coucha | reverse complement strand
GGAGCTGGGGGTGGGCAGAAAGCCCTGTCAAAGGTGAAAACTGAAACCGTCTCCTGTGTGAGGGGTTGGGGAAGCATTTTTTTGAGGGGGGGCAGTGAATATAATCTTGTGCTGAATCATGGTTTATAAATGCAGCTCAGAGGAGGCTGTCATGATCCTCTGCCTCGGTTAGAAAGGATGACCTGACTTTCAGCCCTTCCTGAGATGGGAGAGCCTGCACGGGTCTTTGAAAAACCCACAAACGGCTACTGGGTTAGGTCACCACTCCATGAGTACCTTAACTCCAGCTGACCCACTGCCAGAGCAACCCAGATCCTCTTCTGTCTGTCTGTCTGTCTTTTTTTTTTTTTTTTTTTTTTTTTTTTTTTTTGTTATTCTTAGGTTACTCCCAGGGTCACATGTTTGCACAGTGTGAGACAGACTGGCTTGTTTTGTCCCTGACCTCTGGAAGGTGTAGGGAAGATGGGGCTGGCATGGTAGGGGTGGGGAGGGAGGCAAAGGGTGGGGAAAAGGGTTGGGAGAGGTGGGGGGGTGGGTGACAAAGGAACTAGTCTGTTTGAGCAAACTGGAAAATAACTGAACCTGGCCAATGGCGTTACCTTTGCCTTATCCTGTCCCATTCCAGAGGTTTTCACCCAGGCAGCCCCAGAGTCCTACTGGACCTATTTTGTGAGGGCTTCTGATAGTTGTCAGGTGCTCCAAAAATGCTGGTTATTAACTATCTGTGTGTTGTGGGCCGGACATGTATGGGTGTGGATACTCATGACCAGTGGGTCGTGACCCCTTGAGGTGTGGAACGACCCTTTCACAGGGGTCACCTAAGACCATAGGCGAACACAGAGATTTACATTACTGTTCGTAATTGTAGCAAAATTACAATTAGGAAGTAGCAAGGAAATAGTTTTATGATTGAGTGGCACCACAGCACGAGGAACTGTCTGTGAGGGCTGCAGCGTCAGGAAGGCGGAGGACCACTGCACTAGAGTCCACTGTACAGTGCTGATGAGTTTTTCAGGTAAATATGCTTACATGGATGCACCAACTTGAAAGGCCTCTGTTCATTGCGTCGGTGGCTCTTACTTTGTGGCGGGGCACTGTCTTCCCTGACACTGAAGCGCGCTTTTGAGTTCTCCAAGGCTTTCTTCTGCTCTTGTCCTGGGTGCTGAGAGGCCTCACTTCCTGCCAACGACAGACAGGGTGTGGCTGGCCCTCACAGTGTCCCGGTATAGGGGTTATTGCATGTCTGATAATCGATAGCTCCCAGGACCGTCCAGCTGCCAAGTGGCTCTTCTGTGTCGCTCATGGGGGCCCATGGATGCTCCTCACCCCAGCTCTTCTGTGTCGCTCATGGG
>NW_022196905.1:166504310-166505363 GCF_008632895.1 Mastomys coucha | reverse complement strand
CATGGATGCTCCTCACCCCAGCTCTTCTGTGTCGCTCATGGGGGCCCATGGATGCTCCTCACCCCAGCCCTCTCTTGCTGTTGGCATGCTCACAGGACCTGCCAGTCAACCACTGTTGGGCAGTGACTCAGTTGTGGCCACCTTGTGGTGTGAGGATGTTTGTGCCTGGGTGCCCTCGCTTGAGTCAGAGTGTTGGATGTCCTCACCCACCTGTGGCCACACTGCTTCCTGCAGGGCCTATGCTCTTCCTGCATTTGAAGATGGCTGCTGTAGCCTGACACTGTCACCAACAGGTAGAAGGTGGGGGTAGGGGCTATTCAAGCTTTTGGGGGCGGGCTGTCAGGGACAGAGGCCAAAGTTGAGAGTTCTGCATCAGCCCTTCTCTGTGGACATAGCCACAAGTGGATAAATTAATTTTCCACGTCTGCTGCCCTCTATCTGTGAGAGGAACATTTAGCTTTTCATGCTGGCATTACTAAGGGAGGAACTGATCTGTGGAGGTTCTCAACCCTGGTCTGGTAATCAGGACAGAACTAGGGTCAATCTCATTAGTTTGGCAATGAATTACTTTGCCCAACAATGCTTCCGTGCTAAGCCACGAGGCTGGGGCACACTGTAAATGCACATTCATGTGGACCTCCTGCTATAAAGTGCGTACACGGATATGAACAAGCAGAAAGCCATGTATTGCCTTTGGAAGCTCTGGTTCTCACAATAACTGCATGGGTAGCATTTTCCCAGGCTGACTAATCAGTGCAGTGAGCGTGATCATTTGTAATCCACGTAGGGTCAAAGGGTCAGACAGTGGCACTCTGTGGTGGCAGCTGGTGATAAATAGGAGTCTCTCCAGGAAAGGGTGATGCTCCAGGCAAGGTAGAGGGAATCCCAGGGACTAAGCTTTTCAACACCATCAAAATTGCCGGCTGGATGAGAAGGAAGCTGGGAGGCAGGTGGGTTCCCAGGGCCAGAAAACAGCAGTTCTGTAACACTCAGGGTTAATGCAGGAACTCAGCCCAGCCCAGCCCAGCCCAGCCCAGCCCAGCCCAGCCCATC
>NW_022196905.1:166498912-166503820 GCF_008632895.1 Mastomys coucha | reverse complement strand
GCACAGCACAGCACAGCACAGCACACAGCACAGCACAGCACAGCACAGCACAGCACAGCCCAGCCCAGCCCAGCACAGCCCAGCCCAGCACAACATGGACAGAGGACTGGGAGGCTGCCTGGGAACACAGATGCTGAGGTTCACAACTAGGAAATGAGTAACTGCAGATCAGCAACTGGCTTGGACTGTACCCCAGGAAAACAAGGTGGTTCAGGGCCAGGACTGGCAGCCTCCTAAATTCTACCTGTGAAGTGTGTAGTCACAGTCATACCTGTGACTCTGTCTGGTTGTCTGTCTGGGCTCCTCTTCATGTTTTTCAGAAGTTTCTTAGGCCACCTGGCCTCCGCCTCGTTCCAGGGTTTCCTTATCAATACAGCGGGATGAATGCGCACGCACACACACACACACACACACACACACACACACACACACACACACACACACGTACGTCTGCATAGCCTCTGTCCCCCTCCCTTGGTGATATTCTGGGCAGTCTTGGGATTCTGCAAGTAGGAAGGTCACCAGCAGATGCAGTCCTTCATCCTTGCACCTTCAGAAACAGGGGTCATGTGACATCTTGGGTTTTAAATACTTGTCACTGAGGTTGACGTAATGTTATATAAACATTTAATTATTAATATTGAAAATACCATGCATTTTTTTTATGTTTGAAGCTAGGCAGCTTTTTTAAAGTTATTAATTATTATTATTTTATTGTGTGGTATGTGATTTATTGTGTGAGTATATGATTTGTTTTAAGATGGTATCCACCTATGTAACTCAGGCTAGCCTGAAACTTGCTGTGTAGCCTAGGATGACCCAAAAGTCAAGATCATTTTGTGTCAGCCTTCCAAGTGCTGGGATTACAGATATATGCTCCCTTGCCTGACGTAACAGTCCCTCCTGCAGGGCAGTGCAGCCAGAACCCTCGTTTGTACCGATATATTTGATGCGTCTGTTAACTCCATAGGAACATGACTTTGATTCCTTTCTTTTTTTTTTTTTTGGTTTTTTTTCAAGACAGGGTTTCTCTGTGTAGCCCTGGCTGTCCTGGAACTCACTCTGTAGACCAGGCTGGCCTCGAACTCAGAAATCCGCCTGCCTCTGCCTCCCAAGTGCTGGGATTAAAGGCGTGCGCCACCACTGATTCCTTTCTTGACAGAACATGTAATGGAGGTCACTCACTTATGATCTGAGACTGATTCCAAAACAAACCTCTACTATTTATCCCTTTGATATGGATAGGGTGTCACCTCAGTTCCTGGTTGAGTATTTGGAGCAACGTTATTTTGGCTAAGGAATCAAGGCAGGTCCCTACGAAGACTTTAGGGTCAAGAGCAAGAGCCTAGAGACCGGCATGTCAATCATGGTTAGATCTTGGCAACTGCGAGCCTCAAAGCGACATCACTTTCACCTCAAGACTTTAATCCTTGCTTCTAGTTCCAAGTCCCAGAGTCCAGAGAGGAGAATAAGAAGACCTGGGAAAACCAGGAAGGGGGCTGCGAAGCCAGTGTCCAGGGCTGGATGCTGACTGTGTGTGGATGGGTTCCGTGGTAGGTGCAGGATGCTGACTGTATGTGGTGCATAGTAGGCGCTGCATCCCCAGTCATCCCTAGTGAGTGAAATGGGTGCAGTGCTCCAGTATGGCTGGACCAGCATCCATTTGCTGGATATTCACCAGATCTTTGTAGTCAGTGACGGAGCATGAATCTGAGTGACGTGGGCTTCTATACAGGTACTCAGCAAAACCCATACAAGGGGCGGGATTGTAAAAGCTAGGTGAAATACACCAGTGTTCCTGTCCCCTCGGGCCTCACTCTTGAATATACCCAGGTGAGCTCGCTCATCTGTCAGTTGCTCTACGGGCTGCTGGAGAGTTGCCTTTGTTCATGGCCGGCATGGATAGCTAGGCCTTTGGACAGGAGTGCCTCTTGTCCCCTTTGGCTTTGATTAGAGTTTGGATGCCCTAAGCACCTTCAGTTGGGAGACTGTTCTGGGAAGGGGGTTAGCTCTTGAGAGCCTAGTAGAAGCCTGCTGGAACAAACAGGACTCTGCTAGATCTTGTGGCTCCAGAGAAAATCTTGTTTGGATCCAGTGGCTTTTCGAGTATTCTTGCAGAGACAAAAGTTAATACAGACACCAGCATGCTGGTTATGTGGATGGTAGACAGACACCAGCATGCTGGTTATGTGGATGGTAGAAGTTCTGCCATGGAAGGGTTAGTGAGCATCTAAGACAGTGGCTCTCGGCCTGAGGGTTGTGACCCCTTTGGGAATCGAATGACTCTTTCACAGGGGTCACTTAAAACCATCCAGCATATCAGATATTTACATTATAATTCATAACAGCATAGATTACAATTATGAAATAGCAACGGAATAAATTTGTTATCACCACAACAGAAGGAACTATACATTAAAGGGCCGCTGTGTGAGGAAGGGTGAGAAACCCTGCTCTAAGGAATAGGACTGACTGTGCCAGTTTCTCAAGGGATAGAGGCAAGACTCTCGATTATTGGTCTCCAAATATACATATGCTTGATATGCTCTTTTTACGTATGAACTATTTTCAAGGTAATCATTTTCCACACTGACGGAACACATTCATGTCTCTTTTTGTCTTTATTTGATATAGGTGAGCATAGCTACCCCAAAGCAGAAACCTAAAACTCCATTCTGCTTCGGTAAGTACCGAGCCAGGGACCTGTGATAACTTCCTTTCCACGGAAGACAGCCCTGTGATCCCATGGGAACTATATCCTGTATGGATGGGTGGCTTAGATAATAGTGATGTTCTGGGTGCTGAGTAATACCCCTGCTAAGATTTTTAATAACTTGTGACTGGGCACACAGGGGCCAGCAGTGTTTTAGCCAGGCTGGCTCCTGTCAGCTCTTTGCCTCCTGACCTTCCTTTTTCTCCTTCCCCTTCTTTTCTCCTCCCACCCCCATGCCAAAGCTGGCCTGGAACTTTGCCTCCGCTGCACCCAGACTTTCATGTGCCAAGATTATGAGCTGAGCTGTATTTCTGTTTAAGGTAGAGAGAAAGCATCTAGTAGAAGCTTCTGGGAGCCTTCGCTTTAGAATTGAGCAGTGATGTACTCAGGACATGATAAGATCTGAGAGAAGGGGGAAAAGGCATGAAGAATTAAAGTGAAGGAAGGAACATTGATGGTCTCAAGATTAACAAATGAGTTGAAGTTGGGGCATGGGGGTTAGTGGCAAAGGTGCAGAGCCACTCCATCAATGCCTGGAGTCTGTCTTCAGTTGGTCAGTGAAGCCACTCAGTGACTATATTGCTAACTAGCCCTCATTCTGAGCAAGTGCTGAGGTGTTTCTGTATTCAGGGAGGCTCTGAGCAGGAGCTTCAGGGAGGCAGAGCCACTCCCTGCTTTGTCATTGCACATCCTCAGCATATAAAATGGCTGCCGGCACATAGTGGGTCCTCAATAAATATTCATTATATGAATGAAAACAGTGAGTCCTTTGCCTCCTCTGTAATGGCTTCTTGACTTCAAACTTAGGTTAGAGGGACAAAGTGACTCCCTTCTCCCAACTTGAGGTTGGTTCTCTCTTTTTCCTGTTCCTTCCGGATATCATTGCTAAGTTTAGAAGTCACTCTTAAATTTTGTGGTCAGCTCATTTAAAGATATATTAGTGATAATAATGAAAATCAATCCATTAACCAACCAACCAATCAATCAATCAATCAATCAGAGGTAAGCTGTGATTGAGGAAATACCCAGAGGGAAGAACAGGTTGAAAATGAGGTCAAAGCCAGGCGGTGGTGGCGCACGCCTTTAATCCCAGCACTTGGGAGGCAGAGGCAGGCAGATTTCTGAGTTCGAGGCTAGCCTGGTCTACAGAGTGAGTTCCAGGACAGCCAGGGCTACACAGAGAAACCCTGTCTCAACCCCCCCCCCCCTTAAAAAAAATAAATAAAAAAAATAAAAAAAGAAAAAGAAAATGAGGTCAAGGCTACAGGTCTTAAGCATGTGTTCCGTTTTCCAGGCACAGATGAGACAAGATCATACTGGTAGAAGCAAGCCCTAGGGTCCCGACTAAACACACCAGCAGGCCTGTGCCTCAAGTGTCTTACTGGTGGTAAATGAGTAGCTTTGTTGTCACCCATAGCACATCGAAGCCACTGTTAATGCCAGCGTCATTCTGGTAGCTGATGAAAGCGTTGCTGGGGCCTGCTGCTTCTGACTATGCGTGTGACTTACCACCATGGGTGGGTTTTTGGTCTTCTGAGTGGCCTTTATGGGTCTTGTCACCTCAGACACCTAACTTCCTGGGCTCTCATGATCTCCAGATTCTGACCCGGTACCTTCTCTCTCCTTCCCTGTTACTTTTCTAGTCATCAATGCCCTGTCTCAGAGATATTTTCTTCAAGCCAATGACCAGAAAGATCTCAAGGACTGGGTAGAAGCCTTGAACCAAGCCAGCAAGATCACTGTATGTATACCTTCTGTACTTTCTGGTAGGGAAAGTGGCGTGTCCCGGCTCTTGACCTCAGTGGGGAAGGGGCAGAGCTCAGAAGGCAGCAGGGCCTTGCCTCAGAGCTTGTGAAGACCCGGCTCTCTCTAACCTCCTCTTGTCCACTGGCTGACAACTACCAGGGAACTTGAGAGTTTAAGTTCGAATTGAGTTCAAGAGGAAGTTTATGGAGTGTCTTTTTTGTGCTTCCTGGGTGGGTTTCTGTCAGTCATGCCCCGGGGAATTGTGGGATGCTGCTGACTCAGTGCTGTAGTGTTGGAAAAGGGATTGCTGACAAGAAGCAGAGGAATGGGGAAAGGCTATGAGAAAGAACGCAGGTCTATTTCTAGTTTGGAGGATATTCTTCTTTAGTTGGGCCTGGGAACATCTTGTGTTTAAGAGCTTTGCGAACTTTGTGTCCATGGATCATGTT
>NW_022196905.1:166481412-166493912 GCF_008632895.1 Mastomys coucha | reverse complement strand
CTTTTGTGTCAAGTTGACATAAAACCAGCCGGCACAGTAGTAGCTTCTGGTGGCAGCAGAGAAGGGCCCTCAGGTACTCTTCAGGTGTTAGGTGCTAAGTCACTGGGAAGATCAGGGTTCAGATAGAGGCCTGGGTCTTTCACTGGCTTCACACTTCCCATTGTTCCTGTTTTTTTTGTTTTTTTTGTTTTTTTTTTTTTGTCCCTGCTGAAGATGGGATTCTAGCTTCCATGGTGCAGGGTCCCTGGGCATTTTCTGTGACAGTGGCAGTCCTGGCTCTGGAGACCTGCCCTTGACAGTTTGGTTCCTTATTTTTCATTTCAGCGGAAGAGTTGGAAACGGCGCTTCTTTGCCCTCGATGACTTTACCATCTGCTACTTTAAGTGCGAACAGGTAGGTAGTAGGTTCGGGTCCCTCCTGAGAGGTCTGAGTAATAGAGAACGTGCATAAGTGGAAGCCAGGCCCATGCAGACTTCCAAGCCACTTCTTGTCTTATCTCTGTCCAACCTGTGTCTCTTTATGATGCAATTATAAAAGGCCCTGGACTGCTGCCAGCGTCTGTGTGCCGAGCTGCTGTGGGGGCGGAGCCACAGAGCAGCTGCTGCGGAGATTGCTTCTCTGTAACAATTATTTTGAAACCAGGTTGGTTTTAGCCAACACTCTGAGAGAGAGGTGTTGGTGAACGGACATGGGTCACTGGGTCATGTACCTAGCCTCATTTGCCCATCTTCCATCTTTCCTATTAGGACCGAGAGCCTCTGCGCACCATACCACTCAAGGATGTTCTCAAGACTCATGAGTGTCTGGTCAAGTCTGGGTAATTGCCTCTTCGTATTCATTTTGAGGAGAGCCCCTGTTCATCATCTCGGAATGTGATGGACAGTCGCAGTCCCTTTGGGGATATCAAATGACCTTTTCACAGAGGTTGCCTAGGACCATCAGAAAGCACAGATATTTATGTTATGATTCCTAACAGCCGCAAAATTACATTTACAAAGTAGCAGTGAAAATAATTTTATGGTTGCAGTCACTGAACCATGGAATAAAGGGTCATAGCATTAGGAAGGGTACAGAGCCACTGACTTAGTGCTGCCTCATAACTGATGCAGGGTTAAGATCACACTGGACAAAGTGCCCTCTTCCCATTTTCCTACTCGTGCTCCCGTGATGCTTATGTGCTAACTTCTGGTGATAGCAAAGAATGGTGCTTAGGTGTCGCTCAGGCAGGAGAGTCAGGCGTCAGGACCGATGGGGCTCAGATGCAGGCCTGACCCTTCCCCTGGCCTCACACTTACCCTTATCTAAATTCTCAGGCCTTTCCTCCCTTGTTCTTGATGTCCTATTAACGTAAGGGATGACTCACAGCATCTCTGTTGCTACCACTTTGACAGGCAGAACAAGTACTTTTAATTTGTTCCTCTTTCCACTAGGAAAGACACCTTCTGAGAGCAATGCATAAGATGATCCAGGACTTGACAAGAGAATGTCCCATCCCCATTCCTAAATTCAGCCGCCTGTGGAAGTGAATCTTAATAGACCCCAAGCATATCTGTTTGGGCAGGAGTTTATAGTCTGTCTAGACTGTGTGTTTGTATCTCTCCTTTCTGTAGGTCATAAGGGGATCTATCAACAGTAGGCATCCTGCTCCCCTGCAAAAGCATAGCATAGGCCCTACATAAGCATACATACTATGTGACCCAGTGAAGCAGGGCAGAGATGCCGTGCTAAGAGTTTCAAGTAGCAGTTGGTGGGGGTGGGGTCAGAAGACTGGGGAGGCCCCTAGGGATAATTTGCTTTTTTGTGAAAGTAGCCATAGATAGACTTTGTCCTGAGTGTGGCTCTAGGGGGCAGAACTCAGTGTGACTGGATCATGAGAGATGCCCAATTGCTCCTGATCCTGGAGGGCCCGCATAGATAGGAGGCCACTTGGACATCCGAGGGCAGCCTGGAGAGGTAGGGTAGCGTTCAGCCTGAGAGTCTTGAAAACTCCCCCTTCCTCTAACTCTACCCGAGTCACACTGAACCGGAGTCGGGGAGGTGAAGTCCATGGGGAAGGCTGTGGCTTTGTGGCCTTCAGCTCTTTTAGGTGGTGTAGCCTCTCTGGGACCTTTGGGGGGAATTCAAGGCCACTGTAAGCAATGGTGGCTGTTGAACTGGATGACATTGAAAACAGCATGCAGCTGGAGCAGTAGATGGAAAGGGGGCAGGGGCCCCTCCGTGCTTGATTTCACCTCCTCTGTGGACTCGGGGACTTCCTGCCTTTGCATGAATAATCTAGAAGGTTAAAACATTTAGAGCTCGCAGGGTGGTGGTGGTGGCGGCGGCCGCGGCAGCGCTGTCCCAGCACTTGGGAGGCAGATTTCTGAGTTCAAGGCCAGCCTGGTCTACAGAGTGAGTTCCAGGACAGCCAGGGCTACACAGAGAAACCTTGTCTCGAAAAACCAAAAATAAATAAATAAATAAATAAATAAATAAATAAATAAATAAAACCATTTAGAGCTGCTTATGTTAGTTGGTTTCCTATGGCTGCTTTAAGACACCATGACCAAAAGGCCAACTGGAAAAGAAAAGACTTATTTGGATTACTTACACTCTCAAGTCACTGTTTATTATTGAAGGAAGTCAGGACAGAAACTCAGACAGGCCGGGGGTCCGGAGGCAGGAGCTGAAGCAGAGGCCATAGGGGGCTTCGGCTTACTAGCTTATTCATCATGGCTTGCTCAGCCTGCTTTCTTACAGAACCTAGGACCACCTGCTCAGGGGTGGCCTCGCCCACGACGGGCTGGGCTCTCCTCCATAAATGACTAATTAAGAAAAGGCCTCGCAGACTTACCTACAAACCCAATCTCATGGAGGCATTTTCTCAGTTGAGGTTCTCTCCTCTCATATGGCTTTAGCTTGTGTCAAGTCGACATAAGACTCTTCAGCACCAGCCCAGAACAGAGCTGTCCCTACTCAGAAGCTGAGCAAGTAGAAGTCAGAGTTGGCAGGATGTATTTTGAGTGATCTGTGGGGTTCGAGCCGCTTTCGATGGCTTTATGGATCAGCTCGGTCAGCATCTTTTTTGTCTTCATTCTACACTGAAGGACTGACATTTATAGTCCATGTCCCAGAGACCTTTTCTCACCATGGTGTTTGTGCCAGGTCTGTCTGTGTACCCTACCTTGTTGTAAGTCATGTCCCTCCTCTGCCCAGAGGGCATGCCACTGTGTTTTCTTTGTATAAGATGTTTCTGTCTGGGACCAGCCCTTCCTGGCACAAAGCTCTCTGTTGGCATGGAATGCTGTCTTACCTGCACCTGGTCTTGCCTTCTCAGGTGCTTCTCTTGGTAGTAATTGGGTCTTTACTCCTCATATAGTCCCCATAATGACTGGATGCACACAGCTGGCCTTGAACATAGAAGCAACTTCGACCCGTTTTGCAGTTGTGTCAGCGCCACCCGCTCCTTGTCCTCTGCCTTGTAGAAGCCAGATTTCTCTTCTAAAACCCACACCCAGATTGAAACCTGTTTTTCTTTCTTTTCTTTTCCTTTCTTTTCTCTTCTTTTCTTTTGTTTTTTTCTCTTTTTTTCTTTTCCTTTCCTTTTTGAGACTGTAATTTGATTACAGCATTTCTACCTTTCCTTTTCTCCCTCCAAGCCCCTCCCATACCCCATCCCTGATCTCCATCAAACACCTGGTCTCGTCTGTCTGTCTCTGAAACTTATTATTTTCTTTGTTTATTTGCTGTTAGGCACACCATCACTAAGCTACACCCTAGCCCCAGAAGCAGATCTTTTTTTTTTCCCCCCGCATTGAAGGAAACTATTTTTAAATTTATTTTACACAAACATACAGAGGAATAGGTTTCATTACACCAGTTTCACACGTACTTTATTTTTGCTGACCTTTGCCCCCCACTCTTTGTGCACAGTCATCCCCGTTCTATACCCCCCACCCCTTCAAAGTTCCCCCTCTTAACACCTTTTTTTGGGTCAATTATTTGCTTATTTATTTATCATCTATATGTGTGGATGCAGGCGCACACGTGTGGGTGTGGAGGTCTGCAGACAACTTGTGGGAGTTGGTTCTTTCCCTCTGCTGTGTCAGATGAGGTGGCAGCTAGCCAGGCCCTTTTCCCGCTGAGCTATCTTGCCAGCCCTCACGGTCCCGTTTCTAGTTTCACAACCTTCTATTTCCCCGCACATACATGTTTACTCATGTATACAAATTGAAGTCTAGGATTGACATGTGAGAGAAAACACGTGGGATTAGTCTTTCTCTAGCTCAATTACATTGCTTAATAATTTCCAGTTCCATCTATTTTTATGCAAACTCCATAATTTTTTCTTTTAAAAATTATTTCTTTTTTTTTTAATTTATGTGTATTGGACTATCTGTGTGAGTGTGTTCCACACATATGCAGGTACCTGTGGATCCAGAAGAGGGTGTCAAAACCCCTGGAACTGGAGTTACAGGTGGTTGTGAGCCTCTTGACATGGTTGCTGGGAATTGAACTCAGGTTCTCTGGGAGAGCAGGAAGTACTCTTAAACGCTAAGCCAACACTTATATTTTTTCTTTCCGATAAACACATTCTATTGCACGCCGTTCATCTGCTGATGGACCTCAAGGTTGATACTGTTTCCTTGCTATTGTGAGTAGTGCAGTCATTGCCTGGGGAGTGCAAGCATCTCCCTGATAGGATGTAGAGCCCTTTGGTCATATGTCAGGAGTAGTATAGATGGCTCACATGGTGGTTTTATTTTTAGTTTCTTGAGGAACCTTCAGACTGATTTCCATAGTGGCGGCATTAATTTACACTCCTCCCCTTAGTGAGTAAGGGCTCCTCTTTCCCTAGTCAGCATTTGTTATCTTTTTGCTTTGGGTCATTCTGACTGGCGTGAGATGAAATCGCAAAATAATTTGAATTTGCATTTCTCTGATGGCTAAGGATGTTGACCAGTTTCCTGGGAAGCAAATCTTAAAAGTTGCCTACTTTGAGTTTCTGATTCTCTTCTTAGCTCCTTGTCCCCTGGGCCAGGGCAGTGAGGCAGAGAGCAAGGAACTCAGAGCTGTGGGCGGAGCCGCTGCTGGGGGTGGGGCGGGGCAGGGGCGGGGCGGGGCAGGGGCGGGGCCGGGGAGCCTTTAGACACCGAGTCAGCTTCCTTAGAAGAGGAACATTTGGGCCCAGTGGGTTCTGATCTCCAGTGCCTTGGACAGACGTAGCATTTGCAGTCTCTGAGCCTTGGACTTCCTTATCCACAGGAAGGACAAAGTCTTGAGTTGTATTAGTGGGTGACTGTGAAAACTGTAGGAAATAATGTGAAAAAAAAAAAGTTCTCACAATGCCTGGCGTAATGGTATATCTTTCTTTCCTTGCCTAGTGATCTCTTAATGAGGGACAACCTGTTTGAAATCATAACCACCTCCAGGACGTTCTACGTACAGGTAAATGTCCACCCCAAGACCAGCAGTCCATCTCTGTGAATGTGAGTGGCTACTTCTCCTCCCTCCAGCACCCTCGTTTTTCTCTCCTCTTTTGCTTGTCGTTTCTCAGTGGTCGGTTTAGTACCTTAGACAGTCAGTGTCCCATCTCCGTCCAAGGAGGATGTTAGCCAGAGGCCTCCCTACTCTGGAATACTACAAGCAGGTCCGTCCGCTGTGCGGGAGGGTGTGCGCCTCTGTAGCAGCTGCACTGGGCTGCAGAGCTCCAACTAAGCAGAGAAAAGGAGAACTGGTGGGTGGTGGTTTCACTTCCGCTCTGGAGGGTATTTATAAGTCCTGCCTATGTATGGACATTACTGTGTGCAGACAAGACAGAAAGAAGCACAGAGGGCCCTGTGCCGGCACAGGTGCACAGGCGGCCGCACAGAGAAAGCCATTGTTTGGTCTCTGACAGTTTGCTTACCAGGAGCTCCCCCCACCCCCAGATCTGGAGCTCTCCCAATCCCTGTGAGGTCACAGCAGCTAGCAAGGCAGATTTCCAAGCAGCGCAAAGACATCCAGGGCCAAGTCCTCAGCCTGGGCTGCCTAGAAGCCCACAGAGCAAGTACAGAGAGAGGCTGGTGTGGGATTCCGAGCCTTACAATCCGCCGCTCTCCCAAGCGGGATTTTAGGAACATCCCTCTCCCTTTCTTCTCTTTCCCCCCACTGAATCCCCCCACAAAAGGATGAAGCCTCTCTCCCATTTTTTTTTTTTTTAAGTAACAGGTCTTGTATCTTCACCGTTTTCTACTTTATGCCAGCAACCTTGCCAACTGCCTTGGGCATCTTCAGGCCATTCTCACTGGGACAAGCACATTGTCCAGGAAGAGATGTCAGAGAGGAGGTTGGATCATGGAGAGAGGGTCACCTTGCTCTTAAATCTAGTTTTCTCCAGTGCCTCTTCCATTTAGATGCAAGGTGTAGCCTGGGCTTTAGTGAAAGTTTCTAGTTCTTGCAGTTGATATTTGTAGAGTATGGTCAGGGGTCTAGGCACGGACTAAGGTTGGGGTCATGGAGTTAGACAGAACTGATCTTGAAGCTACGCAATCAGGCAGCTGAAATCACATACATGGCCAAAGGAGTCAGGAGGAGTGGGGGCCAGGCAACGGAACGGCTCCGTGACAAGGGTCCAGGAAGGGGAAGAGCTGCTAGGGTGTCTGAGAAACTATTGGCTGAGACCCACTGCCCTGCCTGCTTCCTTAGCAAGCTTAGATCTGCTCCGTAGTCACAGGTGAGATGAGGACAGTAAGACACAGATCCTGGACTCGGACAGCTCATTTAATATTTAGAGTCTCCAAATGTGTAAAATGGAGATGAAAAACTCAACCCAAGCCCTTCTGAAGTCCCCGAAGTCTGCTTGATCCCAGGCATCACAAAGGACAGATAAGAAAAGGGCGATGTGGGACTAAAAAGGCCAATGTGAAGGCCATGGCAGGCAACCCTTCAGAAGGGCTTATCTTAGATGGGAAAGTGATGAATACAAGAGATATGGAAGACCTCCAACTCTCAAGGACTCAAGAATTGGTTGTATGAAGGGGAAGGGACAGACACATGAATCCCAGGGCTTTGGCTTGAGTTTTGTACTGTTTGATGACAATTGGTAGTCCCTTCCCTGGTAATACAGAGGGCAAGCAAGCTTAGCACTAGGGTGAATTGCTTACTCTTCTATTACCGTGATAAAATATCATGACCAAAAGTGACAAGGAAGAAAGAGTTTTACTTAGCATACAGTTCTGTTGCAGGAAATATTTTAAAAATGGACCATCAGGCTTCCTGCCCTACTGGTGGCAACTGGCAGTCCACGTTGGCTCCAGCCAGGTGATCTCAACTCAGCCATCTCTCTGTGCCGGAGCTCTCGAGTTTGGTGGACTGCTGCTGCTAGGCCCACATAGTGACTGCCCACTCCACAGTCAGCCGTCATAACACCCATTTACCCGGTAGAATCAAAACTCTTAAAGCTTATAATTAACCAATCAGATTTATGTATCCATAAATTCTCAATTTACAAGTTGCCAACACAGGGCTGGTGAGATGGCTCAGTGGGGAAGAGCACCGACTGCTCTTCGGAAGGTCATGAGTTCAAATCCCAGCAACCACATGGTGGCTCACAACCCCCCTTAATGAGATCTGATGTCCTCTTCTGGTGTGTCTGAAGACAGCTACAGTGTACTTACATATAATAAATAAATAAATCTTTAAAAAAAAAAACAAGATGCCAATACAAAAATTTCAGAACCAATTGATAATGATAAAAGCTTTATCCCAATTATTCTAACCTTATGATATCATAACTACTTGTGGCTGGTTAAAGCTATGCTGGTTCACATCTGCCTCACCTTGCCTTCTTCCTCTCCCCCGAGACACACTCTGTCTGCAACTCTTAGTTCCGCCTCCCTTTTCCCTGTCCACCCACAGGCCTCCTGCTGCTCTAATGTAATTGGACAGGGAAAATCCTGCAACCCAGTTCCACAGCGATAGAGTCCATCAGACCAGGAAATACATGCCATGGCATCAGGAACAGGAAGCAGAGAGAGGAAAGGGCTGTCCCTAGTGATGCATTTGCTCCAGCAAGGTTCCTCCTAAAAGTTCTAGAACCTCCCCAGACAGTGAGTGTGACCAATGGGGGACCAGATAACGCTGGGGACCAAATGTTTAAACACACGAGCCGATGGAGTACATTTCTCAATGTAACCATGACATAGGGGTAAGCACCGAGTTTACTGTGTTTGTGGAACATCCAGCGGCACGCCTGCTGATGATCGTTGCCTCGATGATGCTTGGCACGTTAGTGCTTGTGTGATGATGATGCTCCGAGAGCTGCACAGAGGGTAGTGACTTGGGAGACAAGAGGCTCAACCAAAATTGTTGTATCATCTAAGAGGGACCAGCACTTCCCAGGGCCCGTACCAGTTCGTTACTCCTTCCCTCTGCACTAAAATGTCTAAGAAGGAGGAACACTAGCATCCCCATGAATACACACATGAGGGAAGGTCAAACCCATGTGTAACACATGGGATACAGAGAGTGGTGTGTTGGAGAAGTGTGGATGAAAAACCAGGAACATATTTGTTGATTCACTTAGAAGTCACAACTATAAACCTGTCTTAGGGTTTTACTGCTGTGAACAGATACCATGACCGAGGCAGCTCTAAATTGGGGCCGGCTTAAAGGTTCAGAGGTTCAGTCCATTATCATCAAGGCAGGGACATGGCAGCATCCAGGCAGGCATGGTGCAGGAGGAGCTGAGAGTTCTACATCTTCATCTGAAGGCCTCTAGAGAATACTGGCTCCCAGGCAGCTAGGATGAGGATCTTAAATCCCACACCCACAGTGACACACCTACTCCAACAAGGCCACACCCACTCCAACAGGGCCACACCCTAAGTGCCACTCCATGGGCTGAGCATATTCAAACCACTACAAAACTCATAACACATTAACAGAGTCTCTTGTGTAATTACAATCCTTCTAAAAATATCAAGGGTAGTATTGCCTTCTGTTTTTGTATATCTCTTTAATGGCTGGCCATAAGAGACATCAGGAATCTCATTCTTGTTTCAGCCTGGAGTCTGAGTCCATGTGTTACTTTGAGGAGTTTGAAAATTTGGTCTTAGCTGGGCAGTGGTGGTGCACGCCTTTAATCCCAGCACTTGGGAGGCAGAGGCGGGTGGATTTCTGAGTTTGAGGCCAGTCGGGTCTACAGAGTGAGTTCCAGGACAGCCAGGGCTATACAGAGAAACCCTGTCTCGAGAAACCAAAAATTTGGTCTTATACAAATACGTATTTGGACAAAAGGATTATTTCAATGTGTTCATTTAGATGATTTCAGGTCTCTCTTTTTTCTCTCTTTCTCTTTCTCTTCTTTCTTCTTTCTCTCTTTCTTTCTCTCTCCCTCTTTCTTTCCCTTCCTTCCTTCTTTCTTTCTTTCTTTCTTTCTTTCTTTCTTTCTTTCTTTCTTTCTTTCTTTCTTTCTTTCTTTCTTTTGTTTCTTACCAGAACTTGATAAAATAGTGATTTCTTAATATTAGGTGCAATGTGGAATCTGGAGCCTTATCCATACATCTGCATATGCATAACTAGGGTCGATTGATCACCATTTGAGTATATCTTTCTTACCCATAGTTTATACTCATGCTTTGGGAAATACCGCTCTCACTGAGCTGTGCTGACCCTTGAAATTTTGGCATATGTTATTATGTAATATTTTTAAAGTCACACTCCTTCACATCACTAGCAGAGTCTGAGTATGGAAGGATGTGAGCTCATGCAATGAGAGGTATGTTTTGTGAAATTATGTTTTGCTTTAGGAGCTCAATATCGGTTGTTAGCAAAAAGAAATGATGATATTCCCTCGGCATCACTGGCTCATTTTTGATACAAAGTCTGCAAAATGCCTGCCTCTAAGTAAACTGGACTCATGGTTTATTCAACACAAGTCAGTCACTTGTGTTAAATAAAAATAACTACACTTCCTGGGAAGGGTGGGAGAGCTCTGTTGCTCCCATAGTTTGTTCTGTGGGGCCAGAGGTTTGTGGCCACTGAACTCAAGTGACTTTCTGACCTGCTTCCTCGGTCATGTGTAGTATGTCTGCATGAACCTTCTGTCTGTCTTCATGATCTAGGGGAGTGAGACCAACAAGAAGGGCAAGGCAGAGAAAAGAGCTCTGTGGCTGGGCTCTGACGACGACTCTGATGTTACGTGTTTGGGTTTAGGCTCCACCTGCACTCTGTGGTCTCTCAAGCAGTTGCACTCTTTGTGGCTGTTGTTGCTTAAACATCTCCGAGACACCAGTGAACAGTAGCTAACTGGTGGTGTCTCACTTATTTCTCCATAATCCATGCCTGGTCTTCAGTCTGTCCATGAGGAGACAGAGGCTTCTGGGGCAAACGGTCCATTCAGGATCATAAGCCCAGTGAGTTAGGGAGCCAAGTGAGAGGTAGAGAGGTACTGGGTACTCAAGCCTTAGAGCAGTGGTCCTTAACCTTCCTAATGATGCAGCCCTTTGATGCAGTTCCTCGTGTTGTGGTGGCCCCCTAACCAGAGCATTCTTCTGTTACTTCTTCATAAGTGCTATTTTGCTACCCTTCTGAAGCCTAGTGTAAATATCTGATATGCAGGATATCTGATATGTGACCTCCAAAGGAGTCATGACCCACAGGTTAAGAACCACTGTGTGGAGGCTGCAGTGTAGTGGAACCAGGGTAGTAAATATAGCCACCACCAGAAAAATCTGCCTTCGTCCAGCTTGCAGAGACTGGGTGTGCTGGATGACGGATCATAGGGTCCAGATCCAGGCATCAAGATGGGTGGAGATGGTACCTCAGCAGCCTTCTCAGTAGGTAGATGTTTCTAAGTTCTGAGCAAGCGTTCAAGATGTGAGTTCAGAGCTCGGATCCAGGTGCGTGGTGTAGCACTTACCTTGAACACAGAAAGTCCTGGCTTCAATAGCCAGCACTCCTCCAAACACAATTCGACCTCCAATCCTTGGAACACACAGTGGGGCTCTCTCTCATAAAGGGCCTGGAGTATTGGAAGTTTATCAACAGGAGAGTTTGTGGTTAGAAGTTAGAACCACGAGGAAGTAGTCTTCAGCTCTCTTGTCAGAACCAGGCTGCTGAGCCAAGACAAGATCCACAAGGGAGTTTCAGATGCTCTGCTGGAACTCTTAGAAAGTGACTTTGCAACTTAGACTCTAAGGTGAAGGGTGCCACCTAAAACAGTGGCCCTCAGCCTGTGGGTCGTAACCCCTCTGGGAGTCAAATGATTCTTTTGCCAGGCCGCCATTGGAAATATCAAATATTTGCATTGTGATTCACATCAATAGCAAAATTACAGTTATGAAGTAGCAATGAAATAATTTTATGTTTGGCGGTCACCGCGACACAAGGAACTGTTTGAAAGGGTTGCAGCATTAGGACGGTTGAGAACCAAGGATGTAGAACTATGTAATGCATAATTTATACAACTGTCCATTTGGGGGTTCTGTCTAAAGATGGGATTGGTTCATTGGGAAAGAAAGAAGTTGGAAATCAAGGGAAGATGTAACCTCCGGAGACTTAGGGATAATGGCAGTAACCAGAGGTAGATCTTGGATATCTTTAATTGGTGTCTGCCATAACTCACTGTATGTGTGTAGTGCTGGACTCGTTCGTAACTGATACTCTGAAGCTCACTGGACTGCAGCAAAACTGCAGGCTGAATGACTTCATTTCACAAGTTTGTCCCCCTCTTCTTACAAGCTTCCATCAAGGACAGAAGCCAGAATGCGCATGAGACCAGGGCAGGAAAAGAAGAAGGCACATGTGGCATTTCCGGCTCTATCCGCCCTGTGTTGGGCAGGTTTTGGTTTCCTAGGAAATCACCTGGGCTGGGTGGACCTCAGCTCTGAAGTAATGCTTCTTTCTTGAATGGAATCACCTGCAACATTTGTTTTCTATTTGAATAATATTTTTAAAATGACCATATGTGTGTTGTATGTGTTCATGTATATATGGGGCACGTGCCTGTGATGTACATACAGAGGCCAGAGGGGGATATGAATGTCTGTCTCTAAAATAATTTTATTTGCTATGGATGGGTGTGTTGCCCCCGTATGCATGCCTGCGTGCCAGGTGCCCAGAGAGACTAGGGGAGAGTGTTGGATCAAGTCCAACCGGAGTGACGGACAGCTGTGAGCCATCATGTGGGGGCTGAGAATCAAATCTGGGTCCTCTGGAAAAGCAGCCAGTGCTCTTTAGCTTCTGTCTCTCCAGGCCCACCACCTTGTTTCTTAGACAGTTCCACACTTAACCTGATTCTTGGCATTTTGCCTAGTCTGGCTGACCAGTAAGCCCCCAGAATCCATCTGCCGGTCCCCTCTGCGCGGAGGTGCAGGCATCTATCTAGAGGTGCTCAGGCTTTATGTAGGTCCTGGAGATTCAAACTCAGGTCCCCTTGCTTCCACAGCAGCCCTCTTACCCAGCGAACTCTCTCCAGCCCGTAAAATGAACTTTGAAATTAAAAAAAAAAAAGTAAAACAGTGGTTAAAATTACTGAA
>NW_022196905.1:166479823-166480769 GCF_008632895.1 Mastomys coucha | reverse complement strand
TTTTTGAAAAGCTACTAGATTGCCAACTAACCAGAAAGAATCAAGGGAAGAGCAAGCATAAATAAATTAGCGGGTAGCAGGTGTGAGAGGCGTGTACCACGGGCCCTTTTCATCCTTTTTTAACTTAGTGCCTTTGTTGCTATGTGTGGCACACAGATAACTGAGGGACTCTGGGGATGATGGGAAGGGATAGCATTTCAGGCACTGAGGGATAATGAGAAACACGAAGTCCCAATGAAGACCAAAGCAGTCCTGCTTCATCCTGGTAGTACTGAAAGAGGAGTGTTTTGGGGTACAGAAAAAGCACAGTTGCCTACACACATACACGCACACACACACACTAACACACACACACACACACACACACACACACACACACACACACACACACACACACACTTGTGCTCTGGTGGACCGATTAAGGGAAGGAGCTCAATCTTGTTTCCCTCTGTAAATGTGTTCACTTGCATTCTTCCTTCCAACAGCGGGGAGGCGCCCAGAGACTGCCTGCAGGAGGCACGCCACCTCTGTCTTCTCTTTCCAGGGAGAAGCTGCTGCCCCCTTCTGGGGTGAAGTGGTTATTTCTAGGGGAAATGCTTCGCTAGCATTTCTGCTGTGGTGTTCTGCTTAGTTCTCACTCCAAGGGTGAAGGTTTAGGACAGATCCAAGTAGCTTGTGCTTTGAGAAAGGAGCTGTCCACATGGCGATGTACGCTTTGGAGGGTCTGCAGAGGGAGTTCGCTTTAGTAGAATTTAAAGCAGGAGTCTGCTGTTCAGACAATTATGGGGGAGACAAGGCGGGTGGCGTCTAGACCAGCCTGGAACCCTCAGCTGTGGCACTCCAAGCCTCAGCTTCCTAGGAGTCTAGAGGGGCTGGGTTTTTCAGATGGGGTGATGGGTTCAGTTAGAAGATGGAAGACTAGGCTGGTCCCTACTTTATATGCCCC
>NW_022196905.1:166476207-166479813 GCF_008632895.1 Mastomys coucha | reverse complement strand
CGTCTTCAGGGCAGCTTAACTCTGAGCAGTTTTAGTTAGTGGGAGTCAAGAATGAGCTTGCAGTGGCAAAAATGTCCTCAAAAGTCAGCAAGGCTGCATGGCTTCCAAGATCCTTTTGAACTCTGGTGTGATTTGATGAACTTGAGCCCAAGACTTGGAAGCTGAAGACTCATGCCAAAAAATGTGTGTACGTGTTGTGGATGCTTTGCAGGCAGACAGCCCTGAAGACATGCACAGCTGGATCGAGGGGATTGGAGCAGCTGTCCAGGCCCTGAAGTGCCACCCTAGGGTAAGTCACTTCCTTTCTGTGCCGCAGCGTCAGCTTAAAGATAAATTATCTTTGAACAGGACATGTTTTATTTGGTTATGTAGGCAGGCAGCCCGGCCCTGAATGCTGGCTCACTTGTTTTTCTCTCTCTGCTAACTTGGGTACATTTCCCCTCCCCACCCCTCTTTTTTTGGTTTGTGAGTGGACATGAAGTCGGGCTGGAAAGAGATGTGAAGTTTCTGATACCCCTACAAGTCCAGCGTCAGGCAGAACACTGCAAACATGTGGAATAAATTCTGCTTAGTATCTTTTTAAAACTTATGTATTTATTTATTTTTACAACGGGGTCTTGCTATGTGGTCTAGACTACTACCTCAAGCCATCCTCCTGCCTGAGCCTCCTGGGAAACTGCGACTAAAGATGTCCTTGGCTTCCATACACTTACTTGAATCTGTAGCCAGTGAACTGGCTGTCCTTGGTGGGTACTTGAGACTTTGAGACAAACATTGTAAGGAAAATCCTTTACTTTGTCTTTTTCTTCTCTTTCTGCATTTAGGAGCCGTCCTTTTCAAGATCCATTTCTTTGACTCGACCTGGAAGTTCCAGCCTTACAAGCGGGCCTAACTCCATCTTGTCAAGGAGGCGGCCACCAGTGGAAGAAAAAAGAGCTCTCTGTAAGGCCCCCTCCGTGGTCTCCTCCTGGCAACCCTGGACACCTGTCCCCCAGGCTGAGGAAAAGCTGCTGTCAACGGAAAATGCTCCAGAGGACTCTTTATTCATGCCTAACTCTGGGGGGAGCACAGCTACAGGGGTGCTGGCAAGTTCTCGAGTCAGGCACAGGTCGGAGCCACAGCACCCCAAGGAGAAGCCATTTGTATTCAACCTTGATGACGAAAATATACGAACCTCTGATGTGTGATATACAGTGCTCATTGTGTGCAGGAGGGCTGGGGGCTGTGACTCATTTTCTCTGCCATGGTAGAGGACAGAGGCTAATGGCATGCACAGTGGAGAGTCCCATCTAGCTGGCTTTATTTTTACTATCATTGATACCATTTCTTTAATTGGGAAAAGTCACTAGGTTAGAATACAGGCATACTCCATTACCTCTTGAATGCCCCCTTTCCCCAGGTAAAGTGAGGGGTTAGTCTTCATACTTCCTATCTAGAGGAGGCTAGAATTCAGTTTCACCCATAAGCTTTTCCCTCTTGTATTTCTTTTATATTCTTGATTTTGCTTCTATTCTGTGTACAGGATCTCAGGCTAAGAACTGGTTTCATCTACCCCTGTTTATTGGCTAAAGTCTGGAGATCAGGCAGACGGTTAGCATCCAGACTGAAAGGCATTGGGTGAGACTCAGGTTACACGGTTCGATTGGGATCCACCTGAGAGCTGTCGTTAGAATCTGGGGAGTGAAAGGTGCATTTTGGGATATCTACCCGGGCATTTCTTTTGGGACACCTCCCAGGGGAGCAGAAGGACCTCTTATGAGTCATGAGGGCTAATTAAACTGCTGTAGCCACTTGTGGGGAATCATGCAGTCCTCTTGATGCTCCATGACCCCAAATGACATAGACCTGAGTGACAGAGCCACCAGTCTATTTTCCGTGTCAGGCCCAGAGGATGCGATTATCAAGGTTAAATGTTATGATTGCAGAGACTAGAATAGAGGCTTCCTTTGAAACTGAGGTATGTGTGATAGAGTGATTTTATGTGTGTGTGTGTGTGTGTGTGTGTCTGAGAGAGAGAGAGAGAGAAAGAGAGAGAGAGAGAGAGAGAGAGAGAGAGAGAGAGAGAGAGAGAGAGGACACACTCTTAGGACAATCTCTTATCTCAGAGGCTTAGATTAATATAAAGCAGCTACTGAGAAGAGATGGATGGTTGTTTATGGCAGTATGCATCTTTGATCCATGTTTTCCAGACAGGAGAATGGCTCTTTTTTGACACAGTGAATCTTGAATCCCTTTGTCACGGCTCTTTTAGAATGGGTCAACTTTTGTGTAATGCTAAGTGCTTGTATATTGTGCAGCCTGCTGACCCACTTGCTCCTTGTTTTATTTTGTTGCCTGTTAAATGAACCCATGCACACAGCAAGTGGAACCCCAGCATCTGATAAGAGCCTATGCTCTCACTACTGAAGAGACTCAAACATGATTTTTTTTTTTCAATACTCACATTTTTCATGGAATAGAAACTGGGAATAAAGAAATTGAATCAGAGGATGAATTGTTGGCTAGGAATTTCCTAGGTTCTAGAAGAGTTTAGAAGATTAGATTTCCACCCAAAATTTAGGGTGTGGCTTTTTCCACTGGGCAAGATACTCTCTCCAGTGCCTTCGGGGGCATTTCTATCAGCCTTCAGTGAGCCGTGCTACCAGAAAATTATGCTCATTTCCTACAAGGAGAGAGCATACAGCTCATACCTACCTGCGTAACTTTTATCCTCTAGGTAAATTAACCCTGTTTTTAATTAGAAATTTGTGGCTCTAAGAAGAGAGTAGGAGGAATTTTTATTTAAGCTAGTTAGCACTCTGTGTCCATAGTTAATGCAAAAGCAAAAAACAGGCATAAAGCTCTACAGGGTGAGAGGAAGTGTGTTCTTTCAAATGTGACAGTGACTCTGAATCTGTTGCCACCCTGAAGACTCCGTGTGTGGGAGCTGTCTCTACTATAAGTCTGGCCTTGTGATCCCGATGTAAAAACAGACAAAAATCAACGGGCTTCTTTCTCTTTCTGTCCATGATCTTGTGTGTCTCCCACCCCCTAAAAAATCTTTTGTGTGTTTTGGTTTTCGGGGTTCAGGGATTATTTATTTATGAGTGAGTAAGGTTACAACCTACTTCGAAAGTCAGTGCCCTTTGTCTCTGGTTTCAGCTTAAAATCTTCCCCAAGAAAATTCTTTGGCTGCTCAACAGAATTGCTCAATGTGAGATGAGGAACTAAGGAAAATAAACCAGGAACTCCTGGCGGGCCTTGAACATGGCCTGGCTCACGGAAATGATGTCATCTTTTGGCTTTAAGATTGCAAAATCTGTCTGTCCCTCACTTAGAAACTCTTTGCTTGGCTATTACTGCTGCATCAACGAGTCCACGGTCGTTACAGAAAGGCGATAGGTCTCAGTACCTATTTTGAGATCATGTTAGATTAAACACATTGCAGTTTAGATTATGTCAACAAAGTGAAAGTACAGAGTTTTAGTGACCCTAACCAGCTAATACATGAGATTTCCAAGTTAGAACATTGTTAATAATCGGTGCCTGGAAAATATAATTATCTTTGTGAAGCCTCAAAACATTTAAATTTTCAATTCTTTTTTCAGAATTCCTCTTCTGTCAGTA
>NW_022196905.1:166471686-166476197 GCF_008632895.1 Mastomys coucha | reverse complement strand
GTTATCCTGCTGCCTCAGTTTCCAGAGTGCTTGGATTACAAGCATGTGCCATCATATCCAGCCTATGACAGTATTTTAATGTGAGCCAAAGAGGGCGCATAAACTTTTAGTTTTCCATGTATCTGACAGACCTATGTCGGAGAATAAGGTGTGATGCGGTGGGGGTTTCTGGTTAAACATAGAATGTGGATAAATCCGAAGGGATTTCTGGATTATAAGGTATGGCATTTTCTGTGTGAAATAGAAGCAGTCTCTGGGGTTGGGTCCTTCTATAAAGCTTCGGCGTCTGTGTTCTCTGTCGCTGAAGTAGGCCCTATCCATTACTCTTAAAAGGTTTGATGGACTTGCTTACCCAGGGTCAGGTGATAGTCGACAAAAATAGTATGTCTTTTTCATTCTGTGAACCATGCTGAGGATATGGGAGACCACAGACTGGAGAGGGACCTCTGGTCAAAGCGGCGGAGTGGCAGCTCTATTTCCAGTAGAATGCTGGCCTCTGGGAAGATTTAAAGTTCGTTGTTCTAGTTTACTGGAAGCAGGTTTGCTTTGGTTTCCCCTTTTCTACTCAGGACTAACATGACCGTCCGAGTAAGCAGCGGGCTGGTAACTGAGCGGTGGACTTGATGCTTGTTTTCAGTGTCAACCAAATAAACAGCCATCTGGTAGCAAACTGCAGTGATTTTGAAATTAGGCTTCCCAGGTCGCCTGTTTAACTCCCCCCACCCCCTCTAAAGTCTGTTTTCCTCAGTCCCTGGTCTCTCTGTGTGTTATTGCCTGCCGGAGTCAATTATTGTCACTTATACCAGGTAGGCGTTGAATCGAGTGAATAGTTGGCAAAAACAGACAGTGTGGCCGCTGGATCCTCTGTTTATGAAGGTGTAGCACGCCCCGTTTGAGCCAGTGTTTGAGCCGTGAAACACCTCCCGCAAGCACTGAGCTTAGTCCATGGAAACTCCAGCTTCTTACGTTGTATGAGCTCCTAATTGGTATGTAGCAAACGTCATTTTCTAAAACTGTTTGGTTGCTCGTTTTATAATAAAAACATGTGAAATGGGAAATCTGGTTGTGTGTTTTCCTGGTCAGATCTCGTGGCCGTGGGTGGGTGGTCACGTTTCTCCCTTGCCCCGTGACTGGTTTTAGAGTAGACTCTCCCTTCATGGCTTAGGGGTGGATGGCCCTTAACCTGGGATGGCATGGGTGGTGGGTAGTATATGGGTGTGTGTGTGTGGGTGTGTGTGTGTGTGTGTGTAGAAGTGAGCCAAACTCTGTCCTTTATAAAGTCCAGAGGCTGGCAGAGGCAGCATCCAGGCCAGGATTTTAGTCCCGTTTTGGGTCCAGAGTGAACTGGAAAAGTAGAATCGACGAGGTCAGGGAGCAAGATGAGGTCCCAGCGGTTGTGGGCTGTGCGAACACAGTTTCTCCTGCTGTGGCTGCTGCTGCCGGCCGTGCCTGTTCCGTGGGCCGAGGCCAGAAGATCCAGAGTCTCGCTGCCCTGCCCCGATGCCTGCGATCCCACGCGCTGCCCGCCTCTGTCTACCTGCTCGGCCGGCTCGGCGCCGGTACCCGACCGCTGCGGCTGCTGCCGAGTGTGCGCCGCGGCCGAGGGCCAGGAGTGTGGCGGGGCGCGGGGCCGGCCGTGCGCCCCGGGGCTGCGCTGCGGCGCCCCGTTCTCCCGGGAGCCCTCGGGGGGCGCGTGGCTGGGGACCTGCGGCTGCGCGGAGGGTGCGGAGGGCGCGGCGGTGTGCGGCAGCGATGGACGCACCTACCCCAGCCTGTGCGCGCTCCGCAAGGAGAACCGAGCCGCTCGCCAGCGGGGCGCGCTCCCCGCCGTGCCAGTGCAGAAGGGTGCCTGCGGGGACGCAGGTGAGCGGGGCGCGGGCGATCCCCGACACTTGTACTTTTCCTCTTGGGGAGGGAGTGCTCTGAGTTCGCTCGCTCGCGAACTCAACTGGCTTCCCTTCGCCAGCTCAAGGGATTCAACCTGTTGTGGTTGTTCCTGGTGTTCTTGCCTGGTTGATGTGCTCTCTTTCCTGGCTGCCACCGGGCTTTCCTTTCTTCTCCTTTTCTTCCCTCTGGTAGGACAGGGTGGGTCCTTTCATCTCCCAGTCTGGAGAACCTGCAGAGAAAGAGGGATGGGAGAGATGCTGGGGAATTTTGAGATGTGACATCTGCATCCAGGGACCCATTTACCGTGGACCATTTATTCACAGGGACCACAAGTGCAGGGCGGCTCCGGAGAAAGTACAACTTTATCGCCGCAGTGGTGGAGAAGGTGGCGCCCTCTGTGGTTCACTTGCAGCTGTTCCGCAGGTAAAGGTCACATCTTAGGGCCAACTCCCTCCCTCACCTGCTGGCTGCGCTTATCTGACCGTTAAAACCCGCAGGGAGGAAACCCAGATTCAAAGAGTTGGCTGGGGCGTAGGTAGGCAGTAGGGTTCCGCGAAGCGCGCGGGAGACCTGAATTGCTGAATTATTTCGCTAAAGAGAGGAGAGCCAAGCGCAAGGATTCTGGCTTCTAAAGTGAAGTTAGTTACGGCAGTGCACATTGGTGGACTGGTGTTTCTTTGTCCTCGGTATCCCACAAGCAAGACTTAAGGCTGATTGTAGGAGCTAGTGAGCGTTTGGTGGTCTAGCTTAGCCTTAGCCCTCTCTTGCATACAAGGAAACCCAGGTAGAGAGCAAACTTTAATGTGTTCTGTGTCACAAAGCCAGTTGGCACAGAATCTAAGAGCTAGATTCTGACACTGTGGCAGTAGTGTGGGGACAGGGTTAGCACCAGGTTTGGCCTGTTCGCATCAGGTTCCCACACTGATCTGAAGGAGGAAACAGCGGCCTGCATCCAGATCTCAGGTGTGTCCAGAAAAGATAGCCAGGACGAGCTCCAGGCAGCTCACAAAGAACATGGAAGTGGGTAAGGCAAGAGTAAATGCATGAGAAAACTCCTGGAAATATAGCTGATAAATGTGAGGCTTCCTGTGACTCACAAAGGCCGGACTCCCTGATTTTCCTGCCCCTCTGCTCACACTACTGTCTTCTTCCCGAACAGGTCGCCTCTCACCAACCAGGAAATCCCTTCCTCCAGCGGCTCCGGATTCATAGTATCTGAGGATGGGCTCATTGTCACCAATGCCCACGTCCTCACCAACCAGCAGAAAATCCAGGTAGAACTCCAGAGCGGGGCCCAGTATGAAGCCACGGTCAAAGACATCGACCATAAACTGGACCTCGCACTGATTAAGATCGAGCCAAATGTGAGTACCTGAGAGAGCCGGGTCAGTGTCTTCACATTTGGGGATTTCACAGTTCATGCTGGAATTCTTTTGTAGTTTTTCACCATGCCTTTTCTTTGTATGTAGGGTATGTGACCGCATCTCATCCCCCAGTATCTCAGGCGGTGGCTGCTGCTGCTTCTTCTTCTCCCTCTCCCTTTAATCTTCTCTCTCTTCTCTCCCTCTCCCTCTTCTCCTCCTTCTTCCCTCTCCTCTCTTCTTGTCTTCTTTTTGTTCTTCCTCTTGTTTCTTCTTTCTCCTTTCTTCTTGTTCTCATTCTCCCCCTCCTCTTGTTGTTATTGTATTGTTGTTGTTGTTGTTGTTCTTCCTCTTCCTCCCCCTCCTCCCCCCCCCTCCTCCTCCTTCTTCTCTTCTTCTCCTTCTTCTTCTTCAAGAACACAGTGATGAGTGATGTGGAGATTAAAATCTAGAGTATCCCTGACCCTCATGTCCCCTCAAACACCTCCCTCTGCACTTCTGCCCCTATCTGCTGTGATTCCAATCTCTCCTCAGTAAATAAAGAACTTACTCCCCAAAGCTGGGGTGGTACAGCCCCGGGTTCTCTTCCCATAGCTTCTCCCACTTTCCTTTAGCCCTCCCCCGATCCCTGGGCAGGACAAGTGACTTAGTTGCAACGTATAGGAGAGCCCAGAGTGAGGACAGAGATGGAAGGGAAAGCTCATCCTCATGAAGAGGGGTGGCAAGATACAGCATTGTAAAGTCAGGGCTCCTTTAGCTTGGGTTACCAAGAGGACTCTATCTATACACAGCAGTGGTTCTCAAACTGTAGGTCACAACCCCTTTTGTTCAAAGACCCCAAAAGGGTTACATATCGGATATCCTGCATATCAATCAGATATTTACATTATGATTCATAACTAGCAAGATTACAGTTATGAAGTAGTAATAAAAATAATTTTATGGTTGTTGGTCGCCACAACATGAGGAACTGTATTAAAGGGTCGCAGCATTAGGACAGTTGAGAAGCACTAGTTTACAGGAAAGGACACAGCTCCTCCTAGTCCCTGAGGAAAGGATAACCTACAGCCTCATACTCCTTCCTTTGGGGACAATGCTTGGTTGTTTACCCTTCTGGCATGGGTCACAGAGTCGGGCTAGACCGCATCCTCCTCCACCATGGCTGCTCTGCACTGGAGCTGACCTGCTGCAGGTAGGCTTCCTCTCAGTCCATTCTTGATATTCCTGTGGGCCTGTACCAGGCTCTCTGTGTTCTTGCTTTTT
>NW_022196905.1:166469018-166471649 GCF_008632895.1 Mastomys coucha | reverse complement strand
GACCAGGCTGGCCTTGAACTCAGAAATCCGCCTGCCTTTGCCTCCCAAGTGCTGGGATTAAAGGCTTGTGCCACCATCGCCTGGCCTCACTTTTTTTTAAAATCAGTTTCCTCACCGCCCGGCCTCGCTTTTTTAAAAAATCAGTTTCCTCTGCTCATCTCTGCAGCAGGAGCCACAGCTCACACAACTCTGAGACTGAGTTGCAGAGCTTCAAAGCGGCTGAACATTTTTCCAAAGAGAATGCCCAGGCGCCCCACATCAGCCTGGGCACACCCCAGCCTTATCCATGTCAGTTTTAGCAGCTTGGTGGAGTGTCCCAGGTCTTTCTGTAGGGCTTCTATGTCCTGGGACTCCTGGAGGGTTTGGTTTCTACTTCACTTCCTCAGCCTTTGAGGTACCTGGGTGGGTAGCTAAAGGCCCAGGGGAGATCCCCTCAAGTTGTTTTCCACTCTGGCTCCTACCTGGCTCTCAGGCATCAAGGTCTTGAGGCCTACTCGGGCCAATAGCTGAGGTCTACAGTAGCCACCTCGTCAGAGAACTCCTGCCTGGGTGGGAATGAGGAGATCTTGTACACATTCAGTACTTGCAAACCCTAGCTTGATTCCTGGTCCATCCACAGGGCTCTGTACCTGTAGTCAGGTCCAAGGGTCCAAGGGTCCACCCAGCATGACTCCAGTCTTTTTGACCTGTCACTGCCACCAGAAAGCAGGAATGAGAAGTCTGAAGCCAGATGTTCAGCCATGACAAACAGGAAACCCAAACTGGGAGCCTCATGGGAGGAGGCCTGGCCAAGGGATTCACTCCCTCTTCACATTTTTGCTTTATTTTCTGTTACCCATCAATATATCCTCAACAATCTCTATTAGTTGTCTAGTAATGCTACTCCCCACTTTCCTCGCTTTCCCTCATACGATTTCTTCTTCAAAGGATGTACCTTTTGGACAACTCATTTGCACTGTATTCAACCCTGCTAAGAACATTTTTTAAAAGATTTATTGCCGGGCGATGGTGGTGCACGCCTTTAATCCCAGCCCTTGGGAGGCAGAGGCAGGTGGATCTCTGAATTCGAGGCCAGCCTGGTCTACAGAGTGAGTTCGAGGAGGGCTACACAGAGAAACTCTGTCTCAAAAAAAAAAAAAAAATCCAGAAAGAGAAAAAAAGATTTATTTATTTATTTATTTATCTATTTATTTATTTAATGTACTGTAGCAATGTCACCAGAGAGCATCAGATCCCATTACAGATGGTTGTGAGCCACCGGTGGTTACTGGGAATTGAACTCAGGACCTCTGGAAGAGCAGTCAGTGCTCTTAGCCACTGAGCCATCTCTCCAACCCCTGCTAAGAACATTTTGAGCTCCTTGCTGTAGATACATGGTCTGCATCTGGGGGTTCATTAGAAATCCTGGATCCCAGACCCATCCAGATCTACCAGAGCCTGAATTCTGATAAGCCCTTAGGAGTTTTGTAAACACAGCCCAGTTTGAGAAGTGCTACTCTGTTATCACCGTCCTGTTATCACGAGACTCGGACAAGAAATGTTTGAGCAGGAATGGGCCTGAGTGAATCTCTAATGCCAGCCATTTCCTGATCACTTATAATAGTTTCTACACAACTTCAGTTTTAAATTTTATTTTATTTTTAATTATGTGTATGTGTTTGTGCAAGTGAGTGTAAGTGCCCGTGGGGGCCGGAAGAGGAAGTTGTATTCCCTGGAGCTGGAGTTGGAGGTGGTTGTGGACTGCCCAACAGAGGTACAGGGAACCAAATATGGATTCTCTGGAAGAGCACCATATGCTCTTAGCCTGCAAGCCAGCGGCTCTCAGCCTTCTAATGCTGTGACCCTCTAATACAGTTCCTCATGTTGTGATGACCCCCCCAACCATAAAAATCATTTCATTGCTACTTCAAAACTGTAATTTTACTATGATTATAATTGTAATATAAATGTCTGATATGTAAGATATCTGATATGCTATTCCTGTGGGGGTCGTGACACACAGGTTTTGAGCGCCACTGTTCTAAGCCATCTCCCTAGCAGCCGTGACACACAGGTTTCGAGCGCCACTGTTCTAAGCCATCTCCCTAGCAGCTAGAAGTACTAATTTCAGTCTTAGAGATGATCTGGACTATCTGATTAAAGAGAGAGTTTGGTGGGACCTGACTCTGAGGAAGGACCTGTGTGTGTGTGTGTGTGTGTGTGTGTGTGTGTGTGTGTGTGTACACGCGTGCATGCATGTGTGTGCTGGTTCAGGCCAGTGTCACCGTCAGCAGATATTGCTTGTTTGACCTGTCACTGCCACCAGGTCAACTAGATCTTTCTCATTTTTGCTCTTCAGACGGAGCTTCCAGTACTGCTGCTGGGAAGGTCCTCTGACCTCCGGGCTGGAGAGTTTGTGGTGGCTTTGGGCAGTCCGTTTTCTCTTCAGAACACGGTGACTGCAGGGATTGTCAGCACCACCCAGAGAGGCGGCAGAGAGCTGGGACTGAAGGATTCAGACATCGACTATATCCAGACAGATGCCATCATTAATGTAAGTCACTCTGGGAGTCTTACATTATGTTCTGGGAGGTCAGAAGATACTGCCAGGATGTAGCAAGAAGAAGGCTTTAGAGTGATCTCTTTCCCCTT
>NW_022196905.1:166461716-166469008 GCF_008632895.1 Mastomys coucha | reverse complement strand
CTCTCAGGAGTTAACCTTAAGGCGGGGTGGAGTTGGATGCCCTGCTGCCAGAGCTGAGTGTTTGATGTAAGCAGCACATGCTCAGGGCTTGTTGTAGAGGTCGCTGCTGCGATACAGTGTAGGGTCCTTTTGCTTTGCCCTGTACCCACCCCAACTTTAGGATTAGGGAGGTAAGGGGCATGTTTTTGCCTGCCTGGGAGAAACCAGCTACTCTGGTAAAACTCATTAGCAACTATGTATAAGTGATGTGGAGGAATGTATCGATTTGCTAACTGATGGCTCTGTCAATTTGCCTTTAGCACGGAAATTCTGGGGGTCCTCTGGTGAACTTGGTAAGTGGCTGAAATTCTGGGGGTCCGCTGGTGAACTTGGTAAGTGGCCGTTTTCCTTGCTGCTTCATATTTCTTCTAAACTTTAACCATGTTTTAACATCTGCAGTGTAGACTTAGGTGACAGTCTCTAGAGAGATGAAGGAATGGTGTCTTTTTATTTGGGGGTCTTTAGTAAATAGCTAAGGAAAACTTTAGAGCTCCTGATGGGTTTATCTCGTTGTATGTGATTTCATTCCGCTCAGAGCACCAGAGCCCTGGCTGCGGCATCAGAGTTTTTTCATCTTTTACATGCTTCCTGTTGCCATTGGATAATTACCCAGGAGATTAATCTCAGGCTTAAACCAGAAGACCAACTATGTCATGTTGTGTACATTCTTGAGAACCCCTTGCTTTTGCATATGAACTATTCCTCATCAACACACACTGATTATATAATTCTGGAATTTTAGCCTTCAGCCTGCTCACAGATGGCAGAACAGCCATAACCAGAATCCATGGTTCTGCTGAGTATGTTATTGTTAATTTAACCACTGCCTCTACTCGTGGTGCTCACTAACGTGTAGAGGAGTGAGTACAGTACTCTTAGCCTTGAGCTTCTGAAAAAGTCCTTGAGCCTTTACTTCCTTTTCAGACATTACCCCTGATAGTTCTGGGATAGAAACTAGGGCCTTGCACATGCTGGGCAAGCACTCTGGCATTGAGCTGCAGCATCATCAACAGAGTGGTTCCTGCTCTGCACTATATGCATTTTTGTGTGTGTATGTGTTTGTTTGTGTGTGTGTGTGTGTGTGTGTGTGTGTGTGTGTGCCCATCTTCCTAACGAGTTTGTATCGTAGGCCTGGGATATAGAATTTCAGGTCATACTCCAGAATTTCTAAGTTGCCATCTGTATTTAAATAATGACCAGAAGTATTTTTTTCTATTGTTCTTGTTGCCTAACAATGGCTAAGGAATGGCAAAGGGCAGTAGCAGAAGGGTATTTTCTACTTCACAGGACCAGTTTAGCTGACCATGGTTCATGAAGGTCAACTGATTTTGATTAGCAACAATCCAACAGCTTTTGTCTTTCGCATGTTTATTTTTAGCTTCCTTTAAGTAATAAAGAGGCAAATGTTTCTTGTGGGGGGTTGTAATTAATTACTTAATTTTTTTTTTTTGAGACAGAGCCCTATTTGGCTTGGAACTCAAATATGTAGTTGAACATGACCTTGAACTCTTAATCTTCTTGCCTCTACCTATCAAGTGCTAGGATTTTGGGGGTGTGTGCCACCTTGGTATCCTGTGTTTCTTATTTGTATCAAAGTGTAAACTGTAGCTCACCTTTAAAAGTTAATGTAATTTACTACAATACAAATTGAGCTAGTGACTAAAACTGTCCTGGGATCCACTTCAATCCAACATACATCCATAAAAATAACTCAAACACCAGGTCACTGCGGAGGACAAAAATTTATTGCAATCAAGCTGCTACTGATAGACCAGGGCCTCAGAACAGACTCCGGAGCTGAACTATGACCTCGAAGAGACATTGTAGAGCACATTTAAAGGATGAACCATAAAGAGAGGGGGAGCTGGGTAGGCTGTAGCATTGTCCAATCATATCTTGACAAAGAGTTGGGCAAGGGAGTTTCCATCAATGAGGATGGGAGGTGGTTCCCGGGCCTGGGAACATGAACTTAGTTCGACCCTGCTAGGATGATGGAGTGGTTGTCCTTGAGTAGGAGTAGGAGTCCTGTCTGGACTCAGACAACTGTCTCCTTACAAGTTGTCTCTGAGCTGTCTGGGACTCAGATAAGTGTTTCCTCATAACAGAAATGGTTCAGCTATTGGGAAGTCTCCAGTTCCTCTAGGGCCTGGGACTAACTATGGAGTCTGAAAATGAAATGGTGTTACTTAGAACAAGTTTCTTTTGCTTGTTCTCAAAAACATACTCCATTGACTTTTTGAACATGTGCAACTTCTGTATCCATAAAGTGCCACTCCTGTCCCTGGTCACTCTAACTACCCTGGAAGAGGACATCTGCTTCCCCCGATGAAGAAGTGCATTTCCCCCCACCCCTCCCGTTTTGACCTATTCTCCTCTGCTTGTCCCTATGTTTCGTGGTTCAGTTAGTAGGGAGCAGTGACATAACAGCAAGTTTCTTCTTCCTAGGATGGCGATGTGATTGGTATAAACACTCTGAAGGTAACTGCAGGGATCTCTTTTGCGATCCCCTCAGATCGGATCCGACAGTTCCTGGAAGACTATCATGAGCGCCAGTTGAAAGGTGAGGGGGTTGGAGGACCCAGCCCCTTTTCATGCACACTCCCACCTGGTAGAGCATGGCTTTTTTTATGGCGTTGAGTAACTGGCTCTCAGATCTGTAACAGGGGTTGGGTGACCATATTGGGGGACTGAGCACAAAACTCAATCTGAGACATACACCAAAATGCTTGTAGTGTACAGCTTAGAAATGAAGTCATTGGCTGGAGATGTGTCTGTGTTGACCACATCATATACTCTGAAGCAGATGGTATACAAGAGCAGATGTACTAACAAGAGGTTCTGGGATCTAGGCGGTCTCTTTAAGTTGTGCCAAATGGAAACAAGTTATGTTGTTATACATCATGCTTTTCCTTTCCAGGAAAGGCTCCTTTGCAGAAGAAATACCTGGGTCTTCGAATGTTGCCCCTCACTCTGAAGTAAGCATTGGGTAACTCTGTCTCAGAGGTGCAAGCCATCACGTGACAGCCTTACCAGGAAAACAAAAGCATTTGGGGACCCTTGTGACCACAGATTCTGTTTGTGGCCCTTGTGACCACAGATTCTGTTTGTGGCAGAGCCGCGTCTCTCTTTGCCTGGACCAGAGTCTTTCATTCTGGTTGTATGGAGATGCAAAGCCTTGGCCTACAGGAGGGGGGGTGGGGTGGCAGGCGGCATACAGCAGGAATGGCTTGTAATTGGTTGGATGGGATTTGCTTGGGTGCCCGCCAGTCTCGAGCTAAACAGATGGGGAAGAGATAGGCTCTGTGCCTCCTAGGGGAAATCTTTTTCCAGGCCTCAGGGGACCGCTGTGTTTGCTAACCTTCATACTGTTCCCAGCCTCCTTCAGGAAATGAAGAGGCAAGATCCAGATTTCCCTGATGTGAGCTCTGGAGTTTTTGTATATGAAGTGATTCAAGGATCGGCCGCTGCAAGGTAAGAGAAGATCGGACCTTGGCCCAGCCTCCTGTGCTGTTTCTAGGCTTGCACCATGCTAAGCTCTGAGCTGTTAGATGTGAGTCCCAGTGTCTTGCTCATGACCTATGTGCACTGTACACTGAGCTCCTGAAAGCTGGCCAGTGTGACTCAGTAACTCATCTTAAAATTGTATGTGATTTAAATTGAGAAAATGAAAACACCAGACACTGTGTAAACCATCTCCCTTTTTGTTTTCAGAAGGATTACATGTTATGTTAATTATTGCATTGGATAAGATATCAGAGCATAATGACAGATTGGGCATGTACTATGTGGATTTCAAAGGCTTATAGGAAAGTGCAAAATATTTTTCAGCATTTCCAAGTATTTATTCTGTGTTAAAATTGACAAAATTTTAGATGTATTGCATTAAATCAGATGTACGATTAAAGATAATTTGATCTGATTTTTATTTTTTAAAAGGTGGCTATTCCAAATTTAAAGTGATCCATGCAGCTTGGAGTATATCTATATTGAACAGTGCTGATAGAAGCTCAGGGTCATAGCCTAAGTTAAAGTTAATTTTGCTAATAATTACTAAATTAAATCCTTCTCCCTTTTTCCAAATAAGCTAAGCTGTACACTAAGCCCTTGAACACACTCCTTCAATATTAGTACTTATTACTTAACTAACTTTTATCTTATTATTAATGACTTATGTATTAATTATATATTTGGCATAAGTTTTCATGTGTGTATATATGTGCATGTGTGTGTGTATGTGTGTGTATGTGCATGCATGTGTGTGTGTGTGTAGGTGTGTGTATGTGTGTGTGTGGCAGAGGTAGACACAGAGTACCTTCTTCATGCACTTCCCTCCTTAGGTTTTGAAGCAGGTTTTCTAACTGAACCTCACGCTCATTAATTAGGCAATACTGGCTCTCCCCAGAGTGTCAGGGATCAGCCTGTCTTGACAGGGCTGGGACACCAGGCATGTGCCATTACATCCAGCTTTTTTTTTTTTTTTTTTTTTAACTATGTGTGCTGAGGACCCAAACTGACCTCATGCTTGAATTTCAAGAATTTTTCCCTTTGAGCCTTTCTCAGATCTTTACTTTGAATTTTTGAGACATAGCCTCACTGTGTAGCCCAAGCTAGCTTAAAATTTGTAATCCTCTTACTTCTGTCTCGTGAATGCTAAGGGATTATAGTCCTGGGCCACAATGTCCCTGTTATTCAGTTATTGATAACTATTAACTAATGACACATAATTAAATACTTTGAACAGTCCAGTCATTTTCAGTCAGTAAGAATGGGAAAGGTTCAGCCTGTCAGAAGTCTTAGTGTGCAGTTGATCTTCTCCAACATTCCCTTTCCTCTGAGGTGTGAATGGCACTGAGAACTGCTGTGGCTCACACCTGGGTCACGAGATCAAGGGCTGGCACGGCTTGCGGAAAGCTGAGCAGCTGTTCTCAGCTTTGCTTTAGAATGTTTACTATCAGGGAGAGGCAGCTTGTTCCACAAATGCTGTCTCCTGGGCTCTGCCCTTTTTCCTTCGCTGCTCACTGTTTTAAGAGCTCAGCAATCTGTGTAGCCATTGGAAGCAATCATAGGTGCCGTGGGGCGGGTTAGCATAGCTAAGTGTCAGGCCTCCCGCTCCTAAATATGACATGCCATATGATTTTCTAGACTCTCCGGATCCCTACCCTGCTCTGTGCCTTCCCTAACTCCTTATTTTAACTTTTGATCCAAAGCCAGAGAGCTCAGCTGAGTAAGTTGTTCTCAAAGTGTGGCATGCTGTAGCAGCAGCCAATCAGAAAGCAGGCTGGAGCCCCACCCCTGAATTGGTCATCTCCTCCTGACTCCTCTGTCTGTCTCTCTGTCTCAGTGCTGGTCTTGAACTCTGGATTCTCCTGTTTCCACTTCCCAATCGTTGGGGTTAGGTGTGTGTACTGTGGCAGATAAATCTTTCTTCTTCCCATCTCCTGCCTTTCTTCCCCTGTTCTTTCTTCCCTCCTTGTCTCCCCAACTTCCCTTAACTCTATTTTTTGCTTTCTGGGGGTTAAATCCAGGGCCTTGTGTGTGCTAAACACCTGTCCTAGCACTAGAGTATATCTTTAGAAGTGTTCACATTTAACAGGATTCCCAGGTAGATTACACGCATGTCGAAGTGAGAATTACTGCTGTAAGCCTCCAACAGTCCAACATTCACCCTTGCTGGCTTTCATCCATTTTTATTTAATAACCACTAATAATTACAGTAACAGCAGCTGGCACTTAGGGAACATTTATTATATCCCAGGCACCCAAGTGTTTTTACAGAGTCGTTTGAGGAGTCTTATGACACAGTCCTTGTTTTTTTACGGGGAAGCAGCTGTGCTGAGCTACACTGAGGTCAGAGAGATGCACTCTGGCAAGACGGATTTTCAGTATCGAATCCTGCTTTACTTGAAAGTTGTGAGACACGGGCAAAGGCCACTTATTCTGTATGAGCCTACTTCCTCATATTTGGTGCACAGTAGGCCCCAAGCCCCAGAACAGTTTCTTTCTTGTTCCGTTTCCCTGGTCATGATTGCTGAGTTATCGTCTTTGTCAGCACAGAGTCCAAGTCATCACCCGCTACTGTCCTTGTTCCTAAGGATTTCTCGCACGCAGCTTTATCCTTCCTTCTCTTCATGGCCCCACTGTACTACCTTTCCACCGTGTCCCACCTTTGTTGCTGGCCATTGAACTGAGGACCAGGTAGATGCTAAACATACCCTCTACCACTTAGCTATACTCCTGGCCCTTCACATTCTTCAAACTCCACATATCTTGGGAATCCACTCACACTGTCTTTTTATTTTTTTTTCCCTTGAGCTCCCCATTTTCCTTAAATAGCATCTCCTGGATTATTTAATTTGACATCCCTCTTAGGGCCAGTTCTTACCTTTATACAACCAACCAGCCTGTCCGTGTTTATTGTTCTTTGCTTTTGGACCTGGATCTAGAATAGCAGTTCTCAACCTGTGGGTGGCGAACCCCTTTGGGGGTAGGGAGGGGTGGGGGCAAATGACCTTTCACAGGGTCTCCTAAGACCATTGGAAGACACAGATATTTACATTATGACTCACAACTAGCAAAATTACAGTTATGAGGTAGCAACAAAAATAATTTTATGGTTGGTGTCACCACACCATGAGGAACTGTATTAAAGGGATGCAGCATTAGGATGGTGGAGAACCACTGATCTAGAATATATATCCTATGTGAGGCCAATGTCCTGAAGACTGAATAGAACTTTAGCCTTGAGTCACAGCTGTAAACATCTGGACTTGGCAGCCTGAACGGCTTTTGCTTTACTGGGACCATAACAGCTGGAACACACAGCAGTTCCAGAAACTATGGGCTGGGCTGTCCAGACTCATCAGAGCACAACTTCCTGGGGAAAGCACTGGACTTGGCAGTATCTCTGGAGAATCCAGTCATGTTGGAGGCTCACACAGACCAGAGATGAAGAGAAATGAAAGTGTCCATTCCAAATAAAACCCAATGCATGAGAGGACTCGGCTTCCTCTGGACTTTAATATTACTGGAAACACAGGATCAGTGTCCTCCAGCTGGCTTCACAGCACCTCCAACAGTCCGTGCAGCTAGAAGGGTCCAGGCTGGTCCTGCCTTCTTGGTTTATATGTCCAATGGTCAGCAAAATAGTAGGGCAGTGTGGGCGGGGGTGGGGGAGAATCAGACAGACAGACAGACAGACAGACAGATACCAAATGGAGATGAGTAGAACTCTTCTTAAGCTCTCCTCATTTCTT